>NC_084740.1:29399040-29441540 GCF_033978785.1 Entelurus aequoreus
GCTGCCTTAACTCTGCGTCTCTCCGCCTTAAGATACGTCTTTGCCATCAGTCAGTTTGTCATGTATTCGCCTCGCTGTCACACAGGCATATGTTAGAGTTGTCCTGTCATGTTTCATCACGTGAACTTTAAGATGCCCCTGACCTGCTTTACGTCGCCGCGGGGTGAGGCAGCCGTGGGTGGGATGATGGGCCGCATGCTGGTGTGCAGGGTCCCAGCATGCGTCGCATGTGGGCGGGGGTCAGGTATAAGTGCATGCACATGCGACATGCTGCCATGTTAGTACTTACATTGGGGGTGTAACGATACGCATATAATGTGTACCGTATATTCCAGTCCCTCTAGGATTTTATGATGTCTGCCATCGAGTGTCTATACTTTCATGTCTGTTTAAAAAAACGAGTAAAACATAATCACAGCATTTGTTTTTCCACTTTTTTGTTCGAATCCTGTGCTTTTTGAGGTTAACACTTTAAACAAAAGTGCCCTGTACTTTGCAGTGGTTGGTTGGGGGAGCAGCACCTGCAAAAGAGACTTAAACCGGATTGACAAACTGATCCGGAAAGCCGGCCAAACTATTGGCGCGCAGTTGGAGGTGTTTGTGTCAGTGAGGGACAGGAGGACACTGGACAAACTGCTCGCCATCATGGACAATCCTGCCCACCCACTCCACCTGACAATTGAGGGTGTATAATCACTCGCCATACAGCAATAGATGATAACTGTCTATTACCTGACCGCTTCTATGTTAGCTACCTCTCTTTGTTTATAATGTATATTTTCTGCTGGATCTACTCTCTATTTCATGCTGCCCTATTTTTTTATTATTATTTTTTTGCTGCAGCTGTTACATATACTGTAATATTGTACATAGTAATATGGATTTGTTATATAATGTATATATGATATACAAATATAATAATAATATCAGTATATATTATATACTGTATACATAATATGTAAATATTACATATATGTTATATTGCCACTATGGTGCATTTTTAATCTACTTAATACCTGCATTATCCTTTCCATCCTTTGTAACTGAGCTACTTTGTGGAACAATTTCCCTTGTAGATCAATGAAGTTTGTCTAAGTCTAAACATTGATAGCAAATTTATGAAATGACAAGCTGTTTCAATGTTATTGAGAAAAAAGCATGTTTTGACACAACTTCCGCAAATTTAAGCATCTTAGACTGCAAAAATCACTATAAAAGCCTTCTAAATCCTGGAGGGGCTGATATTCCCCACATGGAACGCTTTCAGGAAGTATACAGTAGCATCTTAGAGCTATAGCTAGCGATAGTGCCAAGGAGAAGCCAGAGCGTGAATATCTTTTTCCGCCGTTAAAGCCTCTTTTTTGGGAACACTTTGCCTTCCCGGTGAAATACAATGACGGACAAAGATGAAAGCTGTCAGGACTGGGTCTATGGCGTGGTTTGTTCTCCCGAGGTGCAAAGGAAAATTGGCGCGTGCGAGGCGTGAATTTGAATACATGTTTATTTAACAATAAAAAAAAAATAAACAAAAGGCGCTCACAGAGGAGGTAACAAACTTGGCTATGAAACAAAAGACATGCACGTGGGCACAAAAACTATGAACAATAAACACAAACTTACTTGACAGAGAGAACTGTGACACGACATGAAACAGAGTGCTGAATGTGTGAGGACGCCAGGACGAACAATAGGAAAACAATGGACTTAAATAACACAGACATGATTATAGACAGGTGCGTGAGTCGTGAGGACAGGTGAAAACTAATGGGTTGCTATGGTGACAAACAAGAGTGCACAATGAGTCCAAACGTGGAACAGGTGAAACTAATGGGTAACCATGGAAACAAGACAAGGGAATGAAAAGCAGGAACTAAAAAGAGTCCAAAACCAAGTAGAACATAACTTAAACAAAACATGATCACACAGATGCGACAGAGCCCCTCCCTTAAGGACATATACCAGATGTCCACAAAAATAAAAACAAAACAATGATCAATAGTCATGGGAGGGCGGGAGGGGGACATGGCGGTGGGTTGCCAGACGACGTGTCCCCGTATCCACCGGGGCATAATCAGGTGGCGGCGACGCGTAGACCGCCGCTGTAACTGACGAGGTGGGCGACCCCGGAATGGCCATATCCATGGCCGATGAGGTGGGCGCACTTGGCGTGGCGGCCGACCAGGTAGTGGCCACATCCGTGGCCGACGAGGAGGTCGGCGTACCTGGCGTGGCGGACGCCCATGGACTGGCCACATCCATGGCCGACGAGAAGGCAGGCGCTTCGTCGACGTGGCAGACGCAGATGACGAAGCTTGGCGTGGTGCGTCGGCCGGCAAAGCTTGGCGTGGCGTGTCCTGGCAGCGTGGGTCTTGGTCTTGGCAGCGTTGGTCTTGGCAGTCTTGGTCTTGGCGTGGTGTGTCTTGGACTTGGTCTTGGTGTGGCGGGTCTTGGACTTGGTCTTGGCGTGGTGGGTCTTGGACTTGGTCTTGGCGTGGTGGCTCTTGGTCTTGGTCTTGGCGTGAGGGGTCTTGGACTTGGCTTGAGGGGTCTTGGACTTGGTCTTGGCTTGAGGGGTCTTGGACTTGGTCTTGGCTTGAGGGGTCTTGGACTTGGTCTTGGCTTGAGGGGTCTAGGCGTCGTGGAGCTGCGACTGGCGGCACTAGGCGTCTTGGAGCTGCGACTGGCGGCACTAGGCGTCGTGGAGCTGCGACTGGCGTCTGTGATGTCATCAGGGTGACGCCGGGCTGCCCGTGGCTTGCTTCCGCCCGGAGGGGGAGGGGCTTGTGGGAGCGGCGTGTCATGCCGGCTCGCGGAAGTCTTCCCTCGTCCTTGGCGACGCTTTCGGGATGGGAACGACGCGCCGATTGGCACCAGCTTGCCTCCATTCCCCCACATCATCCCCCTGCGCTCCCTGGGGGGAAAGCGCAGCGTCTCGATCTCCATGGCGTGCAGCACCTCCCAAGAAGCCTCATCCAAACTGACCAACTTTCTTGCGGGATAATTTTTCTGCTGGCGTCCTACTGTCAGGACTGGGTCTATGGCGTGGTTTGTTCTCCCGAGGTGCAAAGGAAAATTGGCGCGTGCGAGGCGTGAATTTGAATACATGTTTATTTAACAATAAAAAAGAAATAAACAAAAGGCGCTCACAGAGGAGGTAACAAACTTGGCTATGAAACAAAAGACATGCACGTGGGCACAAAAACTATGAACAATAAACACAAACTTACTTGACATAGAGAACTGTGACACGACATGAAACAGAGTGCTGAATGTGTGAGGACGCCAGGACAAACAACAGGAAAACAATGGACTTAAATAACACAGACATGATTAAAGACAGGTGCGTGAGTCGTGAGGACAGGTGAAAACTAATGGGTTGCTATGGTGACAAACAAGAGTGCACAATGAGTCCAAACGTGGAACAGGTGAAACTAATGGGTAACCATGGAAACAAGACAAGGGAATGAAAAGCAGGAACTAAAAAGAGTCCAAAACCAAGTAGAACATAATTTAAACAAAACATGATCACACAGATGCGACAAAAGCGGTGTGTCGACCTGGCTCACTTCAATAAAAAGCTTGAACTAATATTGCAGCACTTCAGCCAATAAGGAACTTTTATTGTTCAAACTTGACTGTAATGTTTCACATTATTTAAAAAACAAATAATTATTACATTTTTGTTTTTGTATTAAATGGATAATCAAGTGCTTCCAACAGTTTGCAGTTACATTTAAGACAATCATTACCGTATGTTCAGGGCTATAGAGATTGTACAGGTATTTAAGTCGCACCCACCACATTTTTGAAGAAAAACATATTTTACATATAGTGGCCGCACCGGACTATAAGCCGCAGATATATACCGGTACAAAATATTTTGGAATTGTTTTACACACCTTAATTAAACGGTGCCTGTCACACGGCAGTAAAACGGATGATCAAACAAAACATAAGTCATCGTCATGGAACCACTAGCTGCGGAAGCTAGCTCTCTAATCAGCTAAACCAGAGGTATGAGAGGTATGGCCCGCGGGCCGAATCAGGCCCGCCAACAGGTTTCCTCCGGCCCATGAGATGAGTTTGCCAAATATAAAAATTTGCTAAAATTTTTTGAATGAAAGAAACTGCTGTTTCTAAATGTGTCCGCTGGATGTCGCCAGTGCAATTATTTGTGTCCCCTACCACACCATGACTTCAGAGGGGGCGGAGCTATGTCAGGATAGAGGCAACACTTCTGTTTGGACACTACCTACTACTACTGCTTATTAGTGATAGTATACAAATTGATAATCTGTGCATTTCGTGTTGTACTTATGACTGGGGACACATTTTCTGGGCGCACATAAATATTCTGAAACAATATGTATCCCCTTTTTACTTCACGTGTGATAAATGAAATGAGTCCAAATTCACAAGTTTTGTTGTAGACGATGCTACATGTGACAGAATAAACCACATGATTTTAATACATCAGTTGAGGAAAATGAGTAAATTGCTTTAATTTCATTTTCTGATAGATTACAAATTAACACCAATGGGAGCACTTTAAAACTCTGCCAGACTCAATTCCATCTGTTTGACTAATGAACATTATCACATCATTTATTCAGAAAGTATAAATAACAACTAATGATGATAGAATACAATTAACTGCAACATGTAAAAACATGATTTGTACATTTTCAGAATGTGATTGGTCTAATATTAAACAAAAAAACAATCTGAAGTTATCTTTAATTTTAAGTTATCATGCCATTATTTTACCTCCATTTGGCCCCTGAGGTAAAATGAGTTTGACACCCCTGAGCTAAACAGACTAGATAACTCCATGGCGACATTTTAGTGAATTTACAAAACTGAAACAACACAAAAAGAATGCCATTGTAAATTAATAATACTAACAGACACTTGTAAACATGCAAATATGCATGAAAACACTCCTACAGACATCACACATAGGAAGGTTTAGTAAGTACGAATTGTTTCAGCTAGATTGTAATTGCTTGGAGTGATGAATGAAGAGTTATTTCGAGCAGAAACGCTATGGAGGATATTTATCCGGTTCAAGGCACGAAACAGGAGGTGCTTAAGTGAGCAAACTCATCCAAAAGATGGCGCCGTAGCCTAAGCAACACCTTTTCAGTGTCTCTGTCAGTGTGATATGAAAACTATTTGTTCAATACAAAACATTATGGCCGTTAGCGAAGACAAATCCTTAAATTAGCCGCACCGTTTCAAAAAGTACAAAGCGTTGGAATAAGGTTGCGGCTTATAGTCCGGAAAATACGGTAAATACCTGTTATCACAAAAGCTAAGCCGTTTTGCATTTGTTTCTTTTACAGTACACAACATTATTAAAACTAAAGTACACAATTATGACGTAGCGTTACATCCCCAACATGTGCCATGCTATTAGGATTTGTATTAATACTTCCAAACTGTCACGGCATGCTTCCCGAGCATGCTTCGGCTTCAGTTTTCCGAACTCTCACTCCGAGCGTGTGACTTAATCAGTCTGACAGACTCTGGATGCCTGGGGAATGACTCTCTCCACAGTCCTCCCTTCTCCTCAAGTTTACGCTCGCCATGACAAACTCATTCTGGCACCTTTGGAAATGCAGTGCTCTGTGCGCACACACACACACACACACACACCAATATGGCGTGTCACAAACATGCCATGCACCGAGCATGTGCACAGGTACACACACGCACAAACACCAGACCATTGCAATGATAAACATACCGATTTTTTTTTGTGGCTAAAAAGTAGGACAAGCATCATGCCTGAGGGAGAAGCATATTATGGCTCCTCTCCCCGAGATACCCGCCTTGTTCCACTTCAAGTGTTTACTCAAACAGCTTCCAAGAGGAGGAGGCAATTTCCTCTCATTGGCATATTGCTGCTTGTGAAGTCTGACCATGCAAGTTCATTATGAAATAGATAAAAAATAACTGTGTTTTCTGTATCGGCTCAAATACATCCGGGCTCACTAAGTGGCAGAGAGAGAACATAAGCTTGTGGTGAAGGACCTCCCCACTGAGCGTTGACGCTTCACTGTTTAATTTAGCTACACAACCGCACCCCTGTGGCTTTTCAACCACTGCTTGATCTGGGAGTATAAGAGGCAAACATGGCTGGGGAAAGTTAAGTGGAACCACCTAAGGCTTAAAGCTATTGGTGCAAAACCACTTAGATTGCAATTATTGCACAAAAAAAAAAGTGAACGGGAATTTGACGGATTATTTGTTAGGTTAGAGCAGGCATGTCCGGCCTTTTGATTTAAGTGCCTTTGGATTTATTTATTTTATTTGTTACTGAAATGCACATTTTCTTATTACTATTAAGATTAATTTAATTTAATTCTATCAAAAAACTTTTTGGTTTAATTTGTTTTGATACAATAAAAAAAACAAAAAAAACACATTGAGCTTTTCATTATTACTCATTTTTTTACATTACATTTGACCTCACCGCAACCACTAAATGTCCACATTGTAGCATAAATAGTGTATCCCAGGGGATCCAGCCCACCAGCGTCCGAAGTTATTATTATCAATTATTATTATATATATAATTTTTTTTTCTAATGTCTGTCTCTGTGTCTCCTTTTTTTTTTTTTTTTTTCTGTCTTTGTGTCTCCAAGTCGCTCAGGCAAATCATATTATATTATGGCAAGATGGCGGCGCATGGGTATGCTGCGGCTCACTAATGCTCTTGGGAGTGTAGAGCGATTTGGCAAAAAACACCCGTCATTTCTGTCAATTTCATGGCTGGCTCAAAGCGTGAACACTCTGTGATCACATACGACCGACAGACAATTCTGGATGTGGATGGATCGGGTCGTTATAGACTGAAAGATGCATGTACGGTGGACCTCCTCGCTAGCATGGGAATACTTCGCGGGCTACATCGAGCGGCCTTTGTAGCAGCAGAGTCAAGTGCT
The DNA here is from genome assembly GCF_033978785.1 of Entelurus aequoreus. Taxonomy (NCBI): domain Eukaryota; kingdom Metazoa; phylum Chordata; class Actinopteri; order Syngnathiformes; family Syngnathidae; genus Entelurus; species Entelurus aequoreus. Next base: position 29,405,991 of record NC_084740.1, read on the forward strand.
AGCGGTGACCGCCAATGGAGACGACATAAGCGGTGCGAGCGGAAGCAGAAGCGGGGATGCCGAGCGGGGCTAACAACAAAGAGAAAAGCTAACCAAAGAAGCGTGGAGTCTCCGGGTAAGAAGCCATTTAAACTAGAACTAGCCGGCGTCAGGCTGGATAATCCCTGCACACATAGCAATTCTCTTAGAATAAAACACAACTCACATAATGTTTTTTCTTTTGTGACCGTGTCAGAGGCAGACATACATTGTACTGAGGTAGCTAACTATGATGCGTTCAGTTTATCGCAACATCAAGCAAACAATCTGAATATCCCCGTCGTATCAATTCCTAGATATGGTCGAAACTATTTAAAGTGCAATACGCATAATAAACACAACATTATTAATATTGCTACTTCGGATAATTTCAACAAACAATCCTCAAAACAGCCCACTACCTATAATATGGGCTTTTTAAACATAAGATCATTATCTTCCAAAACGTTATTAGTTAATGAAGTCATTAGAGACAACAAACTTGACGTCGTTGGTCTCGCCGAGACCTGGCTCAAACCAGACGATTTTTTTGCGCTAAATGAGGCATCTCCTCCTAACTATACCAATACACATGTTGCCGACCTCTTAAAAGGAGTGGGGGTGTCGCACTAATATACAATGAAAACTATAATCTTACACCTAACCTAAATAATAAATATAACTCGTTTGAGGTGCTCACTTTGAGGTTTGTCACACCGCTGCCTCTCCACCTGGCTGTTATCTACCGCCCCCCTGGGCCCTATTCGGACTTCATCAGTGAATTCTCAGAGTTTGTTGCCGATCTAGTGACGCACGCCGACAATATAATCATAATGGGGGACTTTAATATCCATATGAATACCCCATCGGACCCTCCATGCGTGGCGCTCCAGACTATAATTGATAGCTGTGGTCTTACACAAATAATAAATGAACCCACGCATCGCAACGGTAATACGATAGATCTAGTGCTTGTCAGGGGTGTCACCACCTCTAAAGTTACGATACTCCCGTACACTAAAGTAATGTCCGATCATTACCTTATAAAATTCGAAGTTCTGACTCATTGTCAACAAACTAATAATAATAATAATTACTATAGCAGCCGCAACATTAATGCTGCCACAACGACGACTCTTACTGACCTACTGCCTTCGGTAATGGCACCTTTCCCAAATTATGTGGGCTCTATTGATAACCTCACTAACAACTTTAATAACGCCCTGCGCGACACCATTGATAGTGTAGCACCGCTAAAGCTAAAAAGGGCCCCTAAAAGGCGTACCCCATGGTTTACAGAAGAAACTAAAGCCCAGAAATTATCATGTAGAAAGCTGGAACGACTAAACTTGAGGTTTTCCATCAAGCATGGTGTGATAGTTTAATAACTTATAAACGCATGCTTACCTCAGCTAAAGCTAAATATTACTCAAATCTCATCCACCTCAACAAAAATGATCCTAAATTTCTGTTTAGTACAGTAGCATCGCTAACCCAACAAGGGACTCCTCCCAGTAGCTCCACCCACTCAGCAGATGACTTTATGAATTTCTTTAATAAGAAAATTGAAGTCATTAAAAAAGAGATTAAAGACAATGCATCTCAGCTACAACTGGGTTCTATTAACACAAATACGACTGTATATACGACGGATACCGCCCTCCAAAATAGTTTCTCTCTCTTTGATGAAATAACATTGGAGGAATTGTCAAAATGTGTAAATGGGACAAAACAAACAACATGTTTACTTGACCCAATTCCTGGGAAACTTATCAAGGAGCTTTTTGTATTATTAGGTCCATCAGTGTTAAATATTATAAACTTATCACTTTCCTCTGGCACTGTTCCCCTAGCATTCAAAAAAGCAGTTATTCATCCTCTACTCAAAAGACCTAACCTCGATCCTGATCTCCTGGTAAACTACCGGCCGGTGTCCCACCTTCCGTTTATCTCGAAAATCCTCGAAAAAATTGTAGCACAGCAGCTAAATGAACACTTTGCGTCTAACGATCTCTGTGAACCTTTTCAGTCCGGTTTCAGGGCAAATCACTCTACGGAGACAGCCCTCGCAAAAATGACTAATGATCTATTGCTAACGATGGATTCTGATGCTTCATCTATGTTGCTGCTTCTTGATCTTAGCGCCGCTTTCGATACTGTTGATCATAATATTTTATTAGAGCGTATCAAAACGCGTATTGGGATGACAGACTTAGCCTTGTCTTGGTTTAACTCTTATCTTACTGACAGGATGCAGTGTGTCTCCCATAACAATGTGACCTCGGACTATGTTAAGGTAACGTGCAGAGTTCTCCAGGGTTCGGTTCTTGGCCCTGCACTCTTTAGTATTTACATGCTGCCGCTAGGTGACATCATACGCAAATACGGTGTTAGCTTTCACTGTTATGCTGATAACACTCAACTCTACATGCCCCTAAAGCTGACCAACACGCCGGATTGTAGTCAGCTGGAGGCGTGTCTTAATGAAATTAAACAATGGATGTCCGCTAACTTTTTGCAACTCAACGCTAAGAAAACGGAAATGCTGATTATCGGTCCTGCTCAACACCGACATCTATTTAATAATACCACCTTAACATTTGACAACCAAACAATTAAACAAGGCGACTCGGTAAAGAATCTGGGTATTATCTTCGACCCAACTCTCTCGTTTGAGTCACACATTAAGAGTGTTACCAAAACGGCCTTCTTTCATCTTTATTTATATACATATACATACACATACGCCCCCACTTTTCAGTGTGGAGAGTCAGAGTACTATAAGAGTCACGCTAATACAGTGCCTACCGCATCTTTTCTCCAGTGGTAGTTCGATTAGCAAGAATGTCACACTTACGATAACATTAAAAAAAGACGTAGATTTTACAGCGTTCAAACTTAAAAGGCCTGTCTCTGCAAACATGTTGGCGACATTGTGACAAGCAGACCAGCCAGTAGGCCTCTTCAGCTTTCACTCAAAAACAGGCAAGAACGACAAGCGGCATGATAGGCAGAGTTAATATTAGGTTTGTGTGCAAATTTAGTGATTTTTAAATGTTTACAAAAAAAAATATTGTATTCATAAAGAAAACGCATTTATAGCATGGTTAAATGCAGTGTTTTTTAACCATAGGGCAGGTGCGCTTTGTTAGCTTGCAACAAAATCTCTTCTTCTCAGCTGTGGTCCGTATGAGCCACTGTGGTACTCGGTTGTGATACACTTTTCTACCATTAATGGCAGTAATGACAATATTAAACAAACAGAAGTAGTCTGGAGCTGAAGCCATAAAGTTTCTAAAGTGCATAAATTATGACTGAAGTGGTAAAGCTGTATTTTCATTTGCACTTTGATTTTATGGACAATTATTAATTTAGTTTATTTATTAAACTTAACACAATGTAAATTAAATGTATTTTTTGTCCGTTATTTTAATCCCTTCTTATGCAGTATGTGTGGATAGTACTTATTTTTCTAATCAGCCATTCAGTGATAAAATTTGAGTGGGTCCCCGGCCCCTCTGTAGTGGAAATGTTGGGCCGAAGTCAAAAAGGTTCAGAACCACCGGTTGAATAAACAAAAAAAGTATTTATTTGATGTTTAGTTTTTTTGTATTTTTCATCATGACACGTGACACACCTACAGCATGTTTTGGGCATTACACAGGAATAACAATGAGTAAGTTTGTGGCTCATTGTATTTGTGTGTAAATGTGCTAAAAAGTGGATTGCATTTAATACAATTTGATATATATGGTTTAAAAACTATTATTAGTAAACACCTCCCAGTTTTAGTACGATTCATAACATTTTCACCCCAAAATATGTATTTTTCTCCGTTTTGTACAATTGAATACATGTTAGTGAATCTATCTCTGCTTTAATTTGTATATCTTTAATTAATAATTTATTTTGCATGCACATCTATAAATATTCTCAATAAAAATGTGTTTTGTGTAACTTTTGGGTGACATTTTTTTGGTTTACATACAATTCGGATTTCATCGGACCTTTTGGAACTGATGAATAACAAAAACCGAAGTACCACTGTCAAACTTGGATCTACTTATGAGTAGTTGGGTATAGAGCCAAGAAAGCATTTTAGATTTACCATCCTCGGAAAAGGAGCTAAATCTCACCAGAGCCGGCAGCACTCGTGCAGCCCTAGATCACGACACTACCACCACCGTTCTTGACTGCAGGCAGGGTGCTATTCTTACACTACTAACTTGCGCTGTCAACTATTTGGACCATAATGGTTAAGTGTTGAATACCAGTGCATCGCTATTGTCAGGTTCAAACACTGATGACATTTATTAAACAAGACAAGAAGCAAAGAATCAAACAGAGGCAGAATTCAATTTTGCTCAATTGAGGAGAAACGTGTCGACCTGTAACCTCTTACAGTGTCACCCACGCTCTGGCGAAAGATTGTACGCCACCTCTTTTTATTTTGACTTTCATGTTTACATAACAACAGCTGTTTTAAAGGAATGGGAATTATGTAAACAGTCATTGTTTTCGGTCACTTCAACACAAAATAAAGAGATGCCTCGGGCTTGGGCTGGTCTTGGATCACAATAGATAACCCCCCTCCCGTCTCCCCCCATCGTACACAATGGAATTTCCCAAGCCTTTGGCTAGGTGGAACAAAGACAGCTCTCATCTGTTCACTGAGAACGGAAAGTTTTTTGATAATTTACATACAATTTTTCTGACAGTTATGGTTGTACAAACTCTCCACTGAGTACTCTAGTCCAAAATATAATTTCCCTGGTATTACCCCTTGAAAATGTTTTAGGAGTACTCGCTATATTGAGATATTGTATAAATGAGTGCCTATTAACAAAGAAACACATGAAAATAGATGAAAAGGCTTCTGTGACTGACCTTAACTCCCCTTTGGTGGCAAAGAAGAGAGGCAATTAGCTTTATCTGCAATCCCAAATGACAGCATGACTCACTTTGTGATTTGTGGCTGCTCTCTGAGCCAATGTTTTCACTTTGGCAAGCTGCGCCCTTTCATTATTCCCAATTAAGGTTAACAACTCTTATTGTGCACCTGGCAACTCATTCTCCCGTGGGACTGACATTTTTTGTTAGGGTGGGGGGGATTATGATATTTTTTTTTTTTTTTAGTTTCCCAAGAGATTCCTAAATTTTCCCCAAGCTGGCTTTGGATGGAGCGTCATTCTGATCGCACCTGACAAATGTTCCAATTCACCTCATCCTACATCTTCCACTTGAAGCATGTTCCTAACATAAGGCTGACAGGCTTGCTCTGACCTGGCTGGCTTGATGGATCAAGGGTCCCACTGAGCTTTTTTTTTCTTTCTGGAAGGCAAAAGAAGAAAAAAAGGAAAGTGGGTCGAGCACTTATTGTTTAGTAGTTCCAGTCTTTTATTTTAACCATTTCAATGCTGCTGTTATACGAGGCTGACACACTTTCACCCACTCTCCTTGGACGAATTTCATATATGTTTTTTTTTTGTTTTGTTTTTTTCTCACCTTTCCTTTTAGTTCTTGGCAATTAATTATCACTCTAGTTCCATTAAGCTTTGTTTGTTCCTGAGCAATATGTTGCTGTAATTTATTAGAGCCGTCAGTATGAATGATGTGGCAGGTCCCGGCACACACCGGCTCCGCTCCTTCGCTCTCATTTTATGCAAAGCTGCCCTAGTTTTTTTCCCCCCTCACACACACACACACACACACACACACACACACACACACACACACACACACACACACACAAAGCAAAGAGAGAGACATCACAATTAAGGTGGTGACACGGACCCCCTTGTGGCCATGCTCAGGGACCAAATGTCCTGCCTGAGAGATAGTGGCCTTCACCTCCAGGGAGCTCCGGGGTTGAAAGTAGGTTTGTATCTCGTGTCGCGTGGGAGGGCTCCGGCTCCTTAAGGACGATAACTATTCTTTTGTACGTCCCTAGTCTTTTTCCCCACGCTACCTTGTATCTGTTGTTCATACTTCCATGATTCATCCCGGCAGGCACAAGACATTAAAACAACGTTGAGAACTTGTTGAATTAGGTCTCGATGTTGAGCAACTCAAACGTAACTTTGAAACAACATGCTTTTTGACGACGTTTATTCATTGTCAGGTTGTGACCGTTGAAATTTGGTCATTTCCCAACCAACAACTTTTTTTCTTCTTTTTTTTTAGTCCTGTCCAAATCACATTGTTGATGTAGATCAGTGTATTTCAACCTTTTTTGAGTCCAGGCACTTTTTTTTTTTTTTTTGAAAAAATGTGGAGGCACACCAGCAGCAGAAATCATTAAAATATGAAACTCAGCAGCTGATATTGACAATACAAAGTTGTTCTCGCAAGTGTTGGATAAGAATTCAAACCATAACCAACCATGCATGACTATAGCTCCTGTCTCAAAGTACTGTCACATCACGCCGTGACTTATTTGGAGTTTTTTGGTGTCTTCCTGTGTGTAGTGTTTTAGTTCTTGTCTTGCGCTCCTACTTTGGTGGCTTTATTCCTATTTTATTGGTATTTTCCTGTAGAAGTTCAATGTCTTCCTTTGAGCGCTATTCCCTGTCCCAGTTTTGTTTTAGCATTCAAGGCTATTTAAGTTGTCGCTATCCTTCTTTGCGGGGACATTGTTGATTGTCATTTCATGTCCGGATGTACTTTGTGGATGCTGTCTGCTCCACACGCTGTAATGTAAGTCTTTGCTGTCGTCCAGCATTCTGTTTTTGTTTACTTTGTAGCCAGTTCAGTTTTAGTTTTGTTTTTTCTAGCCATCCCTAAGCTTCAATGCTTTTTCTTAGCGGCACTCGCCTTTTGTTTATTTTTGGTTTAAGCATTAGATACCTTTTTACCTGCACGCTGTCTGCATATTGTGATCACGACAAACCATGTTCCCGACTTCTACAAAGCAATTAGCTCTTGCTGCCACCTGCTGATATGGAGTATTACATGGTTACTCTGCCGAGCTCTAGACAGCACTGATACTCAACAACGGCACATTATTTGCGGATTATTATTACTGGTTTGCAAAAAATATTTTTAACCCAAATAGGTGAAATTATATTCTCCAACGGCACACCAGACTGTATCTCACGGCACACTAGTTGAAAAACACTGATGTAGATGCACATATCGGCTGTACAAATTAAATTTACGAAGGAGAAGTGTGGGATACTTCTCTTGTTGTCTTATTTGTATTAGACTTTATTAAATTAATTTGTATTATTATTTGGTGCAGCCAGGCCAGAGCAGGAGGGCATAGAAAGAGAAAAAAGAAGACAGAGGGGGAAATTGCGGGGACAAGAGGGGGATAAGACCAAAGTGACAACAGCAAACACAATAACAATAACAACAACAACAACAACAACAGAACAACATCAGCAAATAGGATATGTACACATATGATGGTGAAAGAAGTAGTTAATGAAATAAATAATAGAGAAATGACAATGAACATTATTACACTACAAATGGAGCAATACAAATACCGACAAATAATAACAATTACCTCCATTATCAACAATACAATTGTTCAAATGCAACAATACATATATGTAATGATAACTTGAAATACAAAAGAAAGCAGAACAAGGGAGGGGAAGAAAGAGAAGCCAACTATATTAACCTTGTAGATTGTTATAGTACAGTATAGTCCCAACCAACAACTTGGATCCATAGTTGGACATCAACGTTGTCTCAATTTACAAATACTGTATAACTATTTTCCAACGTTGTTTAGAAGTCAGTTTTAAAGGACATGTATGTATAATCAGTGTTGTATCAATGTTTTGCGCCTGCTGGGAGAGGTACTTTGGTTTTTGAAAATATTACTAAGTTATTAAAGTTAAAGTTAAAGTACCAATGATTGTCACACACACACTAGGTGTGGCGAAATTATTCTCTGCATTTGACCCATCAGCCTTGATCATCCCCTGGGAGGTGAGGGGAGCAGTATCATTTCATTGATATCCTTTACCAGTCCGTTCAACTTGAATGTCACACAATTCCATAAGAATAAAAAAGTATTGATTTTACAAAAAATGGTTTAAGTACCAGTTAATGCACTGTTTAAGCATGTGTACCGTTTTTCAAGTACCCCTTTGGTACAAGTATTGGTTAAAATGTAAACAATACCCATCCCTGTTTGTGACTCAGGCCTCTGGGTTTTTTTAAGTGAGTATTGTGAAGATGGGGCATAACCGCTTTTGATGTGATCCCAAGATGCAGAGAAGGCAAGTGACATGCAGCAGAAGGTTGTTTAATTAAGTCCCAGGCAGGAAAAAAGTAACACAGGTCGAACACAAACTTAACACGTCGGCAAACACTATTTAATGAACCAGCACTAAAGGATGGGAACAAGTGGAATTAAATAGAAGTATTTAAGAATGTGAAACAGGTGTACCAGCAGGACAAGGAATGCAAGGTAGAAGGTGCAGCAAGACGCAGACCAAACGGAAAATAATAACAAAACAAGACCACCAGGAAATTAAATTACAAACAACAAAATATGAGGTAAGTGTTATATTATGTTATATATATTGTTATATTCTAGAATATATTCCCTTTTGCTGTACATTTCATTTTATTGAAATCCACCAGATACATTTCTTAGACTAAAAGAACGAACATGCATAATGTACAGTGGAACCTCGATTTATAAACCCCTCTATGTGCATACTTTTCGGTTTATCAACGTTTAGGACACGCCAAATACCATAAATTCCGGACAATAAACCGCTTTTTTCCACTACACTTTGAACCCTGCGGCTTATAAAAAAACTGCGGCTAATTTATGGATATTTTGTGTTCAATATTTTTCCATAAACCCAGGCAGAGGACTGCAATGGTGTGTTATTATTTGTGCTATGGCGCCATCTAATGGACAGGTTTGCTCATTGCAGGTGGTACGAGTTGAAAATGTACTTCCTGTTTTGCCTTAAACCAAAAGTAAAACCGTCCGTTGCGTTTCTGCTCGAAAGGATTCTTCATTCAACTTTTCAGCAACGTTTGTAAGTTTCACAATATAACTAAAATAACGGCTATTGATGCGATCCCAAGATGCAGAGAAGGAAAGCGAGATGCAGCAGAAGGTTGTTTAAGTCCCAGGCAGGAAAAAAGTAACAAAGGTCGAGCAAGAACTCGGAAAGCAACTTAACACGTCGGAAAACACTATTTATGAACCAGCACTAAAGGATGGGAAGAATTAAATATAATTATTTAAGAATTTGAAACAGGTATACCGGCAAGACAAGGAATGCAAGGTAAAAGGTGCAGCAAAACGCAGAAACCAAACAGAAATAATATCAAAACAAGACCACTAGTACATTAAATTATACCAAACAGCAAAATATAAGACAAAGCCCAAACTGTTATGTGGGATTATGACAAGTATGACTGCAAAATAAGCCTCATTGGGGTCAAAGTAAGTTGTGAGTTGCAGCACTATATTAGGAGGTTGATAAATACTATTAGATTCAATAAAGAACTCTCCAAATATCCCGCTCCTACTCATCGCTATCTTAGCCAACAAAAGTCTACAATAAAAGGTAAACACGATGCTAAATGTTTATCCATTTTATTTGTCATTTATATGCATTTTACGTGTCTTCTACATGTATAAGTAATGATAAATGGGTTATACTTGCATAGCGCTTTTCTACCTTCAAGGTACTCAAAGTGCTTTGACAGTATTTCCACATTTACCCATTCACACACACATTCACACACTGATGGCGGGAGCTGCCATGCAAGGCGCTAACCAGCAGCCATCAGAGGCAAAGGGTGAAGTGTCTTGCCCAAGGACACAACGGACGTGACTAGGAAGGTAGAAGGTGGGAATTGAACCCCAGTAACCAGCAACACTCCGATTGCTGGCACAGCCACTCTACCAACTAAATGTTTTTTTTCTATTGGATTTAAAATATTACTTATAGGAAAACATGCTATGCTATCCATACAATTGCAAAGTTTTGTGGGCGGTCTTATTTACGTGCCTCCACTTCAACTGCGTCTTCTCGTTCTTCTGTTGTGGATTTTAGCCTTTCCATATCGAGTTTACAGACAGATATAAGTTAGAACTATACACTACTTCGTAGTCGAAATAGCAACAGCGGAAGATGCATGTACGAGCCAGTCTGCCCCACAAGAAGAGGATAGAGAAAAAGGAGCTTATCGACTACAATAGCGGACTCGCGTAAATCTCTTCGGGTAAAACTTTACCATATATGGTGATATCCGCTGACGCCACCAGTGGGGAAAAAACATTACAAATTGTTCAAACGAGCCATTTGGAGGAAGCGTGAAAGAAGGCAAGATTAATTTATAAATATCTCCACCATGCCTCCATGATTTGATTTCACACTTTCGAGACTTATGCAGATACCATATACACAAAAGCAAAGTTGGTTTTGCATAATAGGTCCCCTTGAATGTTTATAAAAACACAACCATAAGTCAACAATGTGACACTCATCCTCAACTTATTTTAAATAGAATATTTATGCTCAAGTAATTGGGTTTGCACTTTGAGGTTTAATGACACAAACAATGATAATAATGCTCGATATTTAACATTCTTGATTGCCGTACAAGTGTAAAAAGAAGTTAGCCTATGTGAATAAACAAGATCTACTTGGACTTTCTGTAGTTCATGAAACATACGTCAAATTACGTATTTTGTACAGTCAGTTGAAGATTGAATTTTTTTGGACTGCCGCACGGACACGAAAAAGTGGGTTAATTTTTGGGATGAGTCCAGTCACAGTGCCAGGGTGCCACCTTAGCAGTAGCATGCATATTTTGTATTTTCGGGACTTTAAGCCACTACATTTTTGCCAGGCTTTGAACCCTGCGGCATATAAAATGGTGCGGCTAAATTACATTGAAAAGGTGTGTCATTGTTTGCGGTATGGCGCCATCTTTTGGAGGAGTTCGCTCACTGCAGGTGCTGTGGTTTGAAAATGTATTTCCAGTTTTGTCCTCCGAACCAAAAGTACAACCGTACAAACGTTTTGCAATATAACTAAAACAATTCATACTTACTAAACCGTCCCATGTGTATTGTCTGTAGGAGTATTTTTATGCATTTGTGTACTTGATATCGTAATGTAATCAAGCCAGCATCATTAGCATTAACGCATATGCCAACACGTTTACAAGTGTCTGATAATATTAATAACTTACAGTAGCACTTTGTTTGTATTGTTTCAGTTTAAAAAATACTCACCAAAACGTCACTATCGTCATTCGTCAATCTTTATTGCAGACCCTAAGATCCATTTAAACATATGAAAACAGAATATAATACATTAAAAACAAAACAATAATATATAATAACTATCGAGTTATTGCGTCTGTTTAGCTAATTGGAGAGCTAGCTTCCGCGGTTAGTGGGTCCATGACGATGACTTCTGTTTTGTTACTGTTGTGTTACAGGCACCGCTTGAAAACAATTAAAGGTATGTAAATATACATTTTATGTAAATATTTTGCACTGGTATTGATCTGCAGTTTTTTAGTCTGGTCCGGCTAATATATGCAACAATATTTTCTTCTAAAATGTGTTTGGTGCGGCTTAAACGCCGGTGTGCCATTTCTGATTCTTGGATTTCTTGGAAGCCATGTTGCTCTGTCACTGAGAAAATATCAGGTTGGTTTTTTTGGTTTGTTAGTTTTTTTGGGGGGGGGGGGCAGAGGGCTGGTATTTCTGTGTTATTCTATTTGCATATTATACTCTAAAATACCTTGTTGAGGTTTGTCCTCAATTTGTTTCAATGCCTGACATGGTTACATTTACTATGTCACTCGCACAGTTCAACATATCTGAAAAGGAGTAGGAAGAAGCACAGCCTATTTGTGTTTGTGTGTAACAAATTAACAGCTTAAATGTTCAGTAAAAGACTCAAAAAGCAGAATAATGGCACCCAAGAAGACTCAGTCCTTTACGTCTTATTCTTATTCCTGAGTCTTTTTTCGGTATCTTCCGTGACAATCGCACTTAGACTTCCTTTTGCCCTTTGAGTGTTTGACCGATGCCAGACAATCAACGCGGCATAAAGTGCGTGTCATTTCCCTGGCGAGGACGCGTGATGACAGTCAGATCCTCGCAATCTTCACCCGTCCCGGAGAGTGACTTTGTCTCTCCTTTATATGACACGGCTGTTGATTTTTTTATTTTTTTTCGAGATGAAAGGTGCTTGTTTGGTAGCCTTCAAAAGAGTCGTGCAACTCTGAAAGTCACTTGTTCCATTCTTCGGCCATTTCAAATCCAACGCGGAGGTGATGATCAAAAGGATGCCGGCTGGGGATGAAGTAAAAGAGATGCTTTGGAATAAGCCGTAATGGCAGTTTTAGCACAGCCTCCCAAATGGTTGGCTCCTTTTTGAGTTCATCCTTACATGAATAAATATCTTTATCAATAATATTGTTTTGATCTCTGTTTTGCAGGATTATATGAAAAGTATACAATGCATGTCCGTGCAACTTTGTGGGGCGGCACGTTACGTTTTGATGCAAACCAGGATAGGCCAGAGGAAGTGGATATACAGTTAAGAAATTAATCAAGTCGTTTCCGTTTTGATGGGGCGCTTCTATTTCTTTAATTTTATGGTAGTGGTTTATCTGAGCAGGAAATCTACAGACCGATTGCATGCTTCGTTGATTGTGCTTAGTCGATAAAATATGTGCATTCCACGCGCAAAAGGTGTGACTTTAACTTCAGCGATAGGCGAAGCAAAGCAAGTGAAACGGAAGAACGAATGAGACATACGGGGAAAGAGGAGCTTTACGGAGAAAGGACAGAAAAAGACGAACGAGAGATACACTCCGGGGAAAGAAGAGCTTTGTGGAAAAAGGGCAAAGACGAACGAAAAGAGACGAGTGAGAGATACACTCGGGCAGGGGTGTCCAAACTTTTTCCACTGAGGGCCGCACACTGAAAAATCAAAGTAAGCAGGGGCCATTTTGATATTTTTTAATTCAAAAACCAATACATGTATAAAAAAATATACATTTAGGCCTCCACTCAAGCTTGATCCCGGAGATCAAAGGTTTTGGTAAAAAAATGTAAAAAATGTGTCATTATTCAGTATTATTATTTTTATTATCATTCAAGTTTTAAATCTCTAGATCAACATTAGGTCTATCTGTCAATATAATGTTTTTAAAGATTACATTTGTATGCTTTTTTTGTCAAAGAAAACCTATTTTTTTAATGGAAAAAATACAAAATATGCAATATTTTCACCCAATAACATTTTTAAGTGGACTATTTGAGATTATATAATAATTGGAGCCTTAAAAAGGTCAATAACTCATAACACCGTTGATTTTAATTCATTATTATTTTTTAAGCAATGACACTTAAAAACAAATCACACTAAAATTATTGGGGATCCAAAAGGGTCCTACTCATTAAAGTGTTAAAAAATAAATTGTATTTTTTTTTACTGTTTACTTTGAACACAAAAATCTCGAGATCAACTTCAGATCCATCCGTCAATTATAAGTTTTATTGTTGTTTATGTTTTTTGTTTGTTCGTTTGAGGCCCTTCTTTTAAAAAAAATAGCTCAGTTTTTTTATATGGCGAACACAAAATATGCAACATTTTCCCCAAAAAATATCTCAAAGTGGAATATCTAATGTGACGTAATTGGAGCTTTGAATAGGTCAATAATTCATAATGACATTGATTTTGATTCATTATTATTTTTTAAAGAAATAAACAGCCTGCATGGTAGCTTTGTGTTATTAGAGTAAACAGTGCAATATTTTCTTGTTACATTTCACCTGTTTGCTCTTTTATACCACTTTTTATGTTTTTAATTTTTTCCAATCGTATTTTTAAAATGTGCCGTGGGGCCGTTAAAAAATTACCTGTGGGCCGCAAATGGTCCCCGGGCCACACTTTGGACACCCCTGCACTATGGGGATAGAAAACATACAGAGTGAGAGACAAGGCCACTTCAAAAAATATCATGCAAAAATTAATTAAGTCAGTAATTCAACTTCTAATGTGAAACTAATGCCATCCGCTGCTGCTCACTTCTCCCCTCACCTACCAAGGGGTGGGTCATTTATGTGTGACTGCCATCATATTGCAGTCCACACATATCTCTTATGTGTGACTGCCAACTACCGGTCACACTTATTTCACCATGTACAAAATAAAATAGCTTCGAGGTCAGTAAGCACAACCAAAAATGTGCCGTACATTAGGCGCACCGGGTTATAAGGGGCACTGTCGAGTTTTGAGTAAATACAAGGATTTTAAGTGCGCCTTACAGTACCGTAAATAGATAGTTTGGAGATGTACATATAACGGAGGCGAGTCAGTATAACTGGGACATGTGTACGTTGGTTAACCTCACTCTCTGTCAACCTTAAAGGGGAACTGTGTTTGTTTGTTTTTTAAATCACAATACTTATGTAAAACAAGCACACTTATGTTTCTTTATTAATGCATTCTCACTAGTAAATGAATGCAAGCAAAAGTCTGCTTACAATGAAACCTATAAATGGCTTAAAAAATATCTAAATACATCCATTCAGGTTTTATACACATGCTGGAAGTATACATGTAATGTAGTAACAGGCACATTCATAATATCATCTAATATTTACATACTTTGCTCATTTTAAAGACCTACTGAAACCCAATACTACCGACCACGCAGTCTGATAGTTTATATATCAAAGATGAAATCTTAACATTGCAACACATGCCAATACGGCCGGGTTAACTTATAAAGTGCAATTTTAAATTTCCTGGGAAACTTCCGGTTGAAAACGTCTATGTATGATGATGTATGCGCGTGACATCAATGTTTGAAGCAGAAGTATTCGGACACATTGTATCCCAATAAAAACAGCTCTGTTTCCATCCAAAATTCCACAGTATTCTGGACATCTGTGTTGGCGAATCTTTTGCAATTTGTTTAATGAACAATGGAGACTGCAAAGAAGAAAGCTGTAGGTGGGATCGGTGTATTAGCGGCTGGCTGCAGCAACACAACCAGGAGGAATTTGAGTTGGATAGCAGACGCGCTATCCGACGCTAGCCGCCGACCGCATCGATGATCGGGTGAAGTCCTTTGTCGCGCCGTCGATCGCTGGAACGCAGGTGAGCACGGGTGTTGAGCAGATGAGAGCTGGCGTAGGTGGATAGCTAATGTTTTTAGCATAGCTCTGTCGAGGTCCCGCAGCTAAGTTAGCTTCAATGGCGTCGTTAGCAAATGCATTGCTAGGCTTCGCCAGGTTGGACAGCATTAACCGTGTGGTTACAGGTCCAGTGTTTGGTAGTATTGTTGATCTTCTGTCTATCCTTCCAGTCAGGGGCTTATTTCTTTTGTTTCTATCTGCATTTAAGCACGATGCTATCACGTTAGCTCCGTAGCTAAAGTGCTTCGCCGATGTATTGTCGTGGAGATAAAAGTCCATTTCGCGTTCTCGACTCTCATTTTCAAGAGGATATAGTATCCGAGGTGGTTGAAAATACAAATCCGCGATCCACAATAGAAAAAGGAGAAAGTGTGGAATCCTTGTACCTAAGTTACGGTCAGAGCGAAAAAAGATACGTCCTGCACTGCACTCTAGTCCTTCACTCTCACGTTCCTCATCCACAAATCTTTCAACCTCGCTCAAATTAATGGGGTAATCGTCGCTTTCTCGGTCCGAATTGCTCTCACTGCTGGTGTAAACAATGGGGAAATGTGAGGAGCCCTTCAACCTGCGACGTCAAGCTACTTCCGGTACAGGCAAGGCTTTTTTTATCAGCGACCAAAAGTTGTGAACTTTACCATCGATGTTCTCTACTAAATCCTTTCAGCAAAAATATGGCAATGTGGCGAAATGATCAAGTATGACACATAGAATGGATCTGCTATCCCCGTTTAAATAAGAAAATTTCATTTCAGTAGGCCTTCAAGCATACGGTGTTATACTAACTTTACAAACACATTGCGAGGTTCGCTTTTTCCTTCAACATCACTGATTACTGCTCACTGCAGACTTCATGAGAGCCAAAAAACATAATAAAAATCAATCACTGTATGATGTCTGCTGTCAGTGGGATGCCTACTGTCTTTTCGGGTCTTTCTCGCCATCTCCGGATCTATTTTCGATGTCAAAGTAGACCAACTTGTCAGATTATGCCCTCATTCTTCTACTATCCAGGTGAGAGGCATCATTTATGATCTGGAATAAACTTTTGTCAGCTCTGATGCAAGGAAGCACATTTCCATCCAATTATGTCAATATAGCAGCATAAGATAGTTAGCTCTTTGTGATCACCGCGCCGCTAAAAATAGTTTGTCTGCATCAGCATTTATAATAAGATCACTAATATTTGGGTAATATTCAGGTCACGATATTTAAAAGGAGTATTTTTGGCACATTTTGGATGTTTATTTAGAGGGCTTCATGGAGAGAATACGCTGTATTCTCTAATGCCAGGCGACCCAGGTTCGAGTCCCGGACGGAAAAGAAAAACAGGCACTGAACCAGGCAGGTTACATACAGTCATTGTTCTATTTAATGCAGAGGAATCTTTGGACTCTTGTGGCGATTCGACCTTATACGTATTAGCAATTTGAAAATGAGACTGTGCTGGGAGTTTGTACAGCTGGGTCGCGGGATTTTTGAAATCATTTTTTTTTAAATGAAAGCCATGTCAATTATTCATGCTCATAACCGGGAGGAGGTTTAGGGAGCGTGCCCCGCAGGTGATGAGGGGACTGATGACACCTCTGAACATTCCACTATGTGCTAACACCATCACCGTCGGATGCCCTTCTGCATTTTTGATGGCCCACTGTGCTGCTGTCACACAGTATTGGAACGCAGGCTTTGACTTTACTCAAACATCTTCGCAGTAGAAGAGACCGTGCAGATTTTGTCCTCGCAAATTGTGTAGTAGTGTACAAAGCCGGTTGGAGACGAGAACACAATGCCAAGTAATTAAATTAGCATACAGCAAAAAAGAAGAATAATCACATTGGAGCTTGTTTGCACACACTGTATGCACCAAATACTCTATTCAGATGACAAATACGCTGGTATTGAGGATTAGGGCTGCAAGTGACAGATGTGCATTCATTTGTGATAAATACATGCTTCCCTTTTACATTTTTCTTCCCAAGCTGCTGATAGTTTTGCTTACCTTGGAAGGCATTATTATGTCATTTGTAGGATTCTTCAAACATTTTTGGTGTTTAGCTTGGAGACAAACCTTAAACACTTTAAGGACTACTTTATCAGTGTCACTTTCTACCCAATGATTCCTTCCGGTTAAAATCTAATCAATCTGACGCAATGTCCGAGCTACTTGCTTGTCCAGAAAGGTTGCAACACCAGCAAAAGTGTGAGAGTTGACACAAATGTTGACTTGATTGGCCAGCGTCCTTTGCAGTGGACATTTGATTGTGTTTGATTTAGACTGACAAAAATAACTGCAGATGACATTGGTTCTCAGGAGGATATCACGTGACGTAACTCAAATGTTCCAGACCGAAATACCTTTTGCTGGGTTGAATGTGTTGGGTATTGTTATATTCAGCTATATTTACCATCTTAGATTCCACAAAATATGTTTTAAAATATACTTTTAAAGAGTGCTAGTCCAAACCGCAAGAGCCCCATCGATATTTTTAATTTCTATGTATTAAAGTAGTTGCTGCATATCCACACAGAAGTATGAGGGGCCGTTAGGGACATTATTCAGAATTACCTCTTACATACACTACTGAAATGCTCTCACATAAACTACTGAAATGTTTTTCTCTCACACACACACTACTGAAACAGTCTCATACACACTACTGAAACACTTATACCTAACGGCCCCTCATCATACAGATGCGTGCACTCTGCTGTGACATAGATGGACCATAACACATACAGTATCTTACACATATCTGTTACCAAATATTCATGTATAACCTGTCACCTGTCAATATAAATGGTAAATGGGTTGTACTTGTATAGCGCTTTTCTACCATTTTAAGGAACTCAAAGCGCTTTGACACTATTTCCACATTCACCCATTCACACACACACATTCACACACTGATGGCGGGAGCTGCCATGCACGGCGCTAACCAGGCCCATCAGGAGCAAGGGTGAAGTGTCTTGCTCAAGGACACAACGGACGTGACTAGGATGGTAGAAGGTGGGGATTGAACCAGTAACCCACTCTCCCAACTTCGCCACGCCGTCCCCCATATTATAATATTCAATATTGACAACCACCTGTTCTGTTCTTCTCTATAAGCAATGCATGCAGAACCAAACATTGTCATCCTGTACTATCCTGAGTGATGAACACTGCCCATAAGTTAAGAGTCCGTCAAATGACTTGTCATATTGTGGTGTTGTTTCTTGTGTCCATTAATCCCATACTATCACCTATTCCTCAAGCAATGCATACTTAAACTGACTGTACTTGCAAACATGCTGGAGTTCATTTTAACCCAACCAAGCACCCAAAGAGAAAAAAAAAAACTACACAGAAGAGTGTAGTTTTAACTAGGGATATGCTCCGATAAGAGTTTTCCAATCATGTAAGAATGAGATTGGCGAATAATCAGATGTAATTGCGTTATGTATTTTTGGTGAGTGCTATTGACTGTGCAACAATATTAACACAATATTTAAACTGATACCTTTTTTTAATTACATACAATTCTGAGCTAAACAAAGTCAATTGTACACAAAAGCTAAACAAAAACAAAATCTGCTATCTACCACTCATTATGCAAAAACAACTTATCTTACCTTTTTTCTACCTATTTTATTGTATTTGGTATACGTTCCGAACATTTTGAATCAAACCATCGAGGCATGGCAACAATTTTGCCTTTTTTCATACTTCTTCCAAATGAGCCCCATGTGTAGCCTTTTTGTAATTGGTGACATCAGCATACATTTCCATGTATGGTATTTACCTGAAGATCTTTGCGTGAGTCCTTTATTGTAGTCTGATATGTAGTCAATAAGCTCCTTTTTCTCTATCTTCTTATTGTGGGGCAGACTGACTCACACATGCAAATGCATCCTTGGCTGTTGCCATTTCTAATGCAAAGTAGCCTACAGTTCGAACTTATATCCGTCATTATGGAAGATCTAAAAACTACAACATGGACGACCGGGAGAAGATGCGGTCGAAGTGGAGACACGAAAATAAAGCCGCCAGCACAAAACGGCGCATAACTGAAGAGACGGTCAAAAAGTGGCTTGAAGACGGTCTGTAAAACAATCTTTGCAACATTTGGACCAAAGAACCACCATTACATGTCATGTCGACCACAAGGAAGTTTCTTTAAACGTAAAAAAAAAATCATGATATGACTCCTTTAAGTCCTCCTGTGTCCAGGGAATTATTCCCTGAGTAAAAATAAAACAACACTAAATATGAGTCTGTAAAGATACAAATATTGATTTAACTATTCTAGTATCTATCATGATATAATACTACAGTACCCCTGGTATCGACACTATCGAAATATGGATTGATCCACCCCTAACTTACGTGTATGCCTGGCCGCTAAACACCAACAGTTGTTATATTATCCTCTCTATGGACTCTTATTAATCTACTTGTTAATTTCCTGTTAATATTAGCTTACTTTCTAACGTGCTTCCATCTAAACTTATTCAGGTTTACTAAGCGCTTATATTTCAACGGTTAGCTTAGCGATTACCATGCCTTTTTGTCTGCTTCTGTTTGTTTTTATTTTTCCGGTTTCAGCTTTGCCCTCGAGTCCTCCAGTAAAAATAGTACCGTATTTTACGAACTATAGGGCGCACCGGATTATGCTGATCAATGGTAAATTTTTAATCTTTTTTCATATGTATTGGTGCACCGGATTATACGGCGCATTAAAGGAGTCATATCATTTTTTTTTTTTCTAAATGTCCTTGCGGTCTACATAACATGTAATGGTGGTTCTTTGGTAAAAATGTTGCATAGATTATATTTTACAGATCATCTTCAAGCCGCTTTCTGACGGTCGCATCCGGATGCGCCGTTTTGTGGGCGGTCTTATTTACGTGGCTCACCTTCGGGACTGTCTTTTTTCCGTCATTTTTTTTGCAGCGGTGTAGCGTGCAAGGACGGGAGTGGAAGAAGTGTCAAAAGATGGAGCTAACTGTTTTAATGACATTCAGACTTTACTTAAATCAATAACGGAGCAGAATCTCCTCATCCGGAAACAAACACACCGGAAATGTGTCCAGTGAAAAACCGTCCGACCGGAACTCTAATAACTAAAGTTAATTGGGTGAATAATGTAAACTCACTACACCGGTATGTTTTAGCGCTTTCATGGCGAGTTTACTGACCGATATAAGTAAGAACTGTACACTATGTTATATTAAAAATGGCAACAGCGGAGGATTAATGTCACATAAGAAGATAGAGAAAAATAAGATTATTGACGACGGCGTTGGCGCGGACACGCGCAATTTTTGAGGATTTACGCAGATCCCAAATACACATCAGCAGGCACCAGAAGGAAAGAAAAGTTGCTTTTGCTTAATATTGCGAAACAAAAAGCCAGATAATATGTCTTACCTTATACACACACCATAATACTCGTATGTTCAATGCGCCGCCAATCCATCAAGCGGTGCGGCTTCACAGTTTACCAAAGTCGTACTAAAACATGTTGATAGATTTTTGAGTGCCGTGAGTAATGTTCTATATTTTCAATGACACATTTAAAATGTTGGTGTTGTTTAAGTGAGACATATTGCCATCATATGTGAGCCTACACTTATCTCTTATGTTTGACTGCCATCTACTGGTCACACTTATTACACCATGTACCAAATAAAATAGCCTCGAGGTGGGTATGCTCAACCAAAATGATTCCTTGCATTAGGCCACCGGGTTATAAGACGCACTGTCGAGTTTTGAGAAAATGAAAGGATTTTAAGTGTGCCTTATAGTTCGGAAAATACGGTACTTCTTTTAGATATTATGATATTGTATGCTGCAATGCATGATTATTTATTTACGGGAGTGGCTCCAACACAGCAGATATTGATTGGTGGCTAACCGATCGTCATGCCATCCTTTTTGAGTTCAGATCATTGTGTTTGGTGGGTTTGGGTTATTTTTGCCACATCTGTAAGCCATGCAGAGAAATGGTTAGATTCGCTTTTTCATTACTTAACAGTTTGCGTTCATTGCCAGCTGTAAGTACAAATGTTAATATGTAAAATGTGAATAAAATCAGAGATGAGACTCGTCAGAAAATGCTATTTCACTACCATCCCCAGCAATAACGCTGCCAATTCCCCTTGAACGCATCATAAATATATATCAGCAATAAAATGGAACCTAAACTGCACTGACCCTGAGAAAGGAGCCTTTCCAAACTAAATACAACTGCCATGATGTCCCTGGAGGCAAACCACGAAGCCAGAGACAGTCAATTTTCAAGCAACTGTCCCCTGGCTGCACGTCCTGTTCTTGAAAGTTGTCCAGGCAGACTTGACACCTCCACTCTGCCATCTTTGCCTAATGTCAGCTCTCAAACAGGACACTCGTCAATCATCATGCAGCCTTTCTCTAGAAGCATTATCGCTTCCGTAAAGTGCACGCGGCTCTTAGGGCTCTCTCTCGCCACTGTAATCCAATCTCCGACGTGGAGTCTGTTCATCATTGCACACCTCAGGCCTCCGTGTCCCCTCGCGCGTGGTCGTACAGGAAGTAATGGATGGCTTTGCCAGTCGCTCACCCCGAGGGTCTCGGGGTGCTCTTCAACTGTTTGTCTTAAGGTTAGTCTGTGCACTGTGCTATTTTCATTTGATTACATCAGGTTTGAAAGGTTAGAGACAGAGGGGTTGCCCTTCCTATTATTGTGAACCAGTCCTCTGCCATTTAACGTTGGAGGTTGGCCAAAGGAGAGCAGAAAACTGGAATGACCTCCGTGTTCCTTTGTGGTTTGATGTCCCCTGAGTAGCGGGCAATGGCTACCTCACTAAACTGCGGCCCGGCGACCGATGGTAATTCCATAAGGACGGCAAATTATTTATACACCTCAACGGGCATTAGCATTTTTCACATTTACACGGGCCATTGATGTAAATTGTACTTGATGGAATAAAACAGAGAATCTGAGAGTGTGACAAGAGCCCTCCACATTCCAAATCCGTGGATTGAATATTGGAGTGGACACTTAAAACTCACACGCATACTCACACTATTATTTTTTTCTACATTCTATTAGGTTTTGGACATCAGCTTCAGGGGTTCAGGTGATGACTAAAGAAATCAAATACAGGAGATTTGGGGGAACCTGGAAATTAGGAAATGTAGCTAAAATGAGTACAGACCTCCTGCATTGTGTTGTATTTCATATTTAAACATATCAAATATATACATCTTAATCAGAATCAGAATCAGAAGTCCTTTATTAATCCCTGGGGGGAGGAAATTAAGATTTTTAGCAGGATCCCATTCAAGAGCAGACAAACTTTACAAGGAGACAGAACAGGATCGGTGACGGGTCTGCCAACTTACAAAAGAGGTGAGAAACAGGTAAACGCTGGACACAAAGAACACAAAGGACATTAAAGACATTAAAAGAGCAGAGCTGATGCAACCAGCTGCCACTCCAGCAGTGCCAGTTCTACATACAGCTACAAAAGACTAACAAGTTAAAGTTAAAGTACCACTGATTGTCAAACACACACTAGGTGTGGCGAAATTAGCCTCTGCATTAAGAATATAAAGACAATATAACATACATCCATAAATGTGGATGCATATGAAAAAGTGCAATATATTTATCTGTACAGTAATCTATATCTGCACATTATTGCTCGTTTATCCTGCACTACAACGAGCTAATGCAACAACATTTTGTTCTTATCTGTATTGTAAAGTTCAAATTTGAATGACAATAAAAGGAAGTGTAAGTCTAAAATTAAAACAACAACAACAACAAAAATTAACCAATACTATATATTGCGCACACACTATTGCACCATGCATAGACAAGCAACCAAACAATAACATCCTGTCAACACCAATATACACTGTGGTGGCCTCTCGGTGTTCCACGCCATCATCTGATGGGGTGGGGGGAGCGTGGCCAGCGATAGGAGCAGACCCAACAAAGCAACCAAGAGAGCCGACTCCACCCTCGGCCGCCCGCTAACTCTAAAATGAAGTGAAAAGTATATCGTATATGTATTACAGTGCAGTATTTGTCTAATTCTCCTTTATGTTGCGGCGGTCAGTAAAGGTATTCACCAAGCCTAGTTCTGTTTCCAGGACAACAATAGGGAAGGACGTATATGGCCCCATACAAGGGTAGCTCTGGCATGAGAGGAAAATGGGGTTCATAGGCTCCTCATGGGTTCCTCGCTGTGGGCCCCGGCTCAGGGTTATTGCGATTGTGGCCCGTCATCATGCAGCTCCTGGTGCACTTGGCTCCCGAAGATAGCATTTTCTCACCTGGTTTCTCTGTGTTCAGCCACATATGTTTTTTACAGGACATGTATCATGTGTTATCGAGTTATTTGTTTTTTAAATGTGTAAAAATGTAAAGCACTTTGTGCTATATTGAAGAATAAAATAACATTTGATTGATTGATTACCATTTTGCAATGCAGTCTGCTGAAAATGTTGGAAAGTGCCACTCTACATAGCAACTGATGCTGAGGTCAAAGTTGGAACTGTCACAAAACATAATTTTACATTTTTAACACCGTACTGCCATCTGGCGGCTAACATGGATATTGCACCCCCCAATTCGTTACATTTCATGTGTTGGGTAAACTGCAAGGAATGGGGACATATGAATCCCCTTTCTACTGTAATCTTGGTATGACTGTCTTCACCGCAAAGACGACCAACTTTTGGCAGAACAACTTTTTGACGCACCTTCATTTTTAACTCCCATCTCATACATAAATAAATAAAAATATCTATATTGGTGAGCCTTTGACGTGAGCAATGTCACCACCCAATGCCAACAAGATTGCAATCAGCTATCAGCTGCTGCCCAGGCAATGCTAGGTGGCGATGAACTCTCTTTATGCATTTCATCTTTGACGTCAATAGCTTGGTGAGCCTTTGGTGTAAGCCAGGGGTGTCCAAAGTGCGGCCCGGGGGCCCTTTGCGGCCCGCAGCTAATTGTTTACCGGCCCGCCACACATTCTGGAAATGCTATTGCAAAAATAAAAAATAAACATTACAAAAAGTGGAATGAGGTGAAATCTAACTAGAAAAAGTTGCAATGTTGACACAAAGCTGACATGCAGGCTGCTTTTTTTCTTTTGTCTATCTTTATTTGTCTTTTTTTACCATTACTTAAAAAAAAAAAATCAATGTTATAATGAATTATTGACCTATTCAAGGCTCCAATTATTTCAAATATTTCACTTTAAAATGTTTTATGTGGAAACTATTGCATATATTGTGTTGTTACCATATAAAAACATCAACGTTTTCTTTGACAAAAGAGCATAAAACAAACAAAATAATAGTTCAAACGTAAAATTGACAGATATATCTGAAGTTGATCTCGTAACTTAAGTGTTGAAAGTAAAAAAAAACCTAATACAAATGTATCACTTTGAGTGGGGCACCTTTTGTATCCTAAATATATTTAATGGGATTTTATTTATCTTTTCACTGTGATTACTCAAAAATAACAATGATCAATCAATGGTGTCCTGCATTATTGATGTTTTTAAGGCTCTAATTACTTCACATCAAACATTGCTTTCTGAATGTTTTGGGCAGTGGGGGAAATACTGCATATTTTAGTTTTATTATAAAAAGCAAAGTTGTCTTGAGAGAAAGGACATAAAACCTTTTTGGTTTTTTAAATTTTATATCAACCTAAAGTTGATATACTGTAGAGATTTACAGTAAGCGTTAAATCACCAATCAATCAATCAATCAATGTTTATTTATATAGCCCTAAATCACAAGTGTCTCAAAGGGCTGTACAAGCCACAACGACATCCTCGGTACAGAGCCCACATACGGGCAAGGAAAACTCACCCCAGTGGGACGTCAATGTGAATGACTATGAGAAACCTTGGTTTCTCATAGTCATTCCAAACCATAGTCATTCCAAACCAAACAAATAAAAAAATAATTTGACTTGTTTTTAACATTTTAATGACTTAGACCCTTTATGGTCCCCGGGAGCCCTAAAGATAAAAAAAAAAAAAAAATCCATATATTTTGTTATGATTTGAAAATGAAAACTATCAAAATGGCCCCTGCAGGCTTTAATTTTTCCGTGTGCGGCCCTCAGTGGAAAAAGTTTGGATACCCCTGGTGTAAGGAATATGGAATGACAATACAGGACACGCAAAGCAACACAGAATGCTAACAACACGGATAGTGGTCGTAGTCGTAACTATCAAGTTGACCAACTTTTAGGGGCGGCGTGGCGAAGTTAGTAGAGTGGCCGTGCCAGTAATCGGAGGGTTGCTGGTTACTGGGGTTCAATCCCCACCTTCTACCATCCTAGTCACGTCTGTTGTGTCCTTGGGCAAGACACTTCACCCTTGCTCCTGATGGCTGCTGGTTAGCGCCTTGCATGGCAGCTCCCGCCATCAGTGTGTGAATGTGTGTGTGACTGGGTGAATGTGGAAATTCTGTCAAAGCGCTTTGAGTACCTTGAAGGTAGAAAAGCGCTATACAAGTGTAACCCATTTATCATTTATCATTTAACTTTTGGCAGAACACCTTACACCCATGGTTTCAGCACATCCAGGTATTACCTAGGATGTGACGAAGTATTTACACGTGGCGGCCGTGTTGTAGTGGCCGGGTGATGGCCATAGCCATGACACTCCTCCACGTTACCAGTTAATATTCTAATCCACAGTAGAACGCGCTTAAGGGTGAAACGAGTGTAAATGGTAAATTAGTTATACTTGAATAGCGCTTTCCTACATTCAAGGTACTTAAAGCGCTTTGACACTATTTCCACATTCACCCATTCACACACTGATGGCGGGAGCTGCCATGCAAGGCCCTAACCACGACCCATCAGGAGCAAGGGTGAAGTGTCTTGCTCAAGGACACAACGGACGTGACTAGGGCGGTAGAGGCTGGGGATCGAACCAGGAACCTTCAGGTTGCTGGCACGGCCACTCCTAACCGCGCCCACGCCGTCCCCAGGTGTAAAGGTGACTAAAATAGTATTATTTCATGTTTAGAGGTCTCTGAATATTTTAAAAATGCATTGAGAATGTTGTAAAAAGTTGTATGCATAACAAATAATCGATGTATTCATTGTAATCCTACTTCATGGAAATGTCTTCAGGCCTGGATGTATGTAGAGTATTTAAACGACCGCAAACACAAGTTTTAATTGTGCTTTGATGTATTAGATTTAATTAGTAAAACTAGTGATAATGTATCCATTAGTTTAAAAAATATGTTACTTTTTTAATGTTGTCACTGAATGTTCAGCCATATTGAATTCATCAGTTCATCTGTTACATTGAATGCCTACATTTATATGTCTACATGTAAAAAAAAAAAAGAGCTTGTACAAAAGGTGGATCTCATTATCATGCAAGCCAACGTTCCCTTATGTCACAGAGCGCTCAAGAGCAACTGTGGACAAAGTTGTCTCATTCCTGCCAACAGTGTGATGCACTTTTGTTTGTGGGTAGTGCGGAGGGGGTGCTGTTCGGGAACCGTTGGCTGGCTCCGTCTAAACCGTGCAGTATCCACTAATGAATGGCCCTTTCTTCCCAATTGCTTTAATTGTCTTAGTGGACAAGCAGGTGGCTCAGACTCTCTGTTGCCAAATGAAAACGGAGAGGGGGAGGGAAAAAAGCAACATGCATACGGATGCAGGGTATGGGAATGTTGGGGGATGGGGACTTGTTTGATTCTCAAAGCTGCAACATCACTTATTCAGACGTCAAAGTTTTGGCTTAGGCTGAGAAGTTTGCAAGAGTTCTCACACACGCCAATAAAAGGACTAATTATTCATAGCGGAATAGTTTAGCAGAACCCTGCTAAAAGTACCATTCCTACTATAGATAGGCTCCAGCGACCCCAAAAGGGACAAGCGGTAGAAAATGTATGGATGGATGGACTGTTCCTGCTTTCTTAAATTGACACTTCACCATCATATTTTTTTTTAATAGGGTGCTAAAAAAAAAAAAGATTCAGACCTAAACAGCGATTCCTATTTATTTAGATTCTAAATCCATTCATAAATTTCAATGTAATGTATTCATTTTTTTCTTTTTTTAAATAACCCCATTTCTAAAAAAGACTTCAGGCCATCTCTGCACTCCGCTGCACTATTGTATACCCAGCAGCCAAAAAGAGCTTTTACAACCTTTAACCTGTTTTAAAAATATTCTACTATATATTTTCTTACTAAATAAAATATTGCGAGAATTTGTCTAAATCGGGAGTCGTGTTGAATCAAGATTAAATAGCTCACCCCAAGAATTGGAACTGAATCATGAGGTGTTGTAAGATTCCTATCCTTATTTTTACATCGCTGTGTTTATACTAGTGTTGTCCCGATACCAATATTTTGGTACCAGTACCAAAATTATTTCATACTTTTAGGTAAACAAATTGCATTATTGGCTTTATTTTAACAAAACATCTTAGGGTACATTAAACATACACTACCGTTCAAAACTTTGGGGTCACCAAAACCATTTTGTGGAATGGCCTTCATTCTAAGAACAAGAATAGACTGTCGAGTTTCAGATGAAAGTTCTCTTTTTCTGGCCATTTTGAGCGTTTAATTGACCCCACAAATGTGATGCTCCAGAAACTCAATCTGCTCAAAGGAAGGTCAGTTTTGTAGCTTCTGTAACGAGCTAAACTGTTTTCAGATGTGTGAACATGATTGCACAAAGGTTTTCTAATCATCAATTAGCCTTCTGAGCCAATGAGCAAACACATTGTACCTTTAGAACACTGGAGTGATAGTTGCTGGAAATGGGCCTCTATACACCTATGTAGATATTGCACCAAAAACCAGACATTTGCAGCTAGAATAGTCATTTACCACATTAGCAATGTATAGAGTGTATTTCTTTAAAGTTAAGACTAGTTTAAAGTTATCTTCATTGAAAATAAGGACATTTCAATGTGACCCCAAACTTTTGAACGAAAATAGTGAACACACGCGACAACTTATCTTTTATTAGTAAGTAAGCAAACAAAGGCTCCTAATTTAGCTGCTGACGTATGCAGCAGCTACATTCTATTATTTTGTCAAAATTATTAAGGACCAGTGGTAGAAAATGAATTATTAATCTACTTGTTCATTTACTGTTAATATCTGCTTACTTACAAGTTCTATCTACACTTCTGTTAAAATGTAATAAGCACTTATTCTTCTGTTGTTTGATGCTTTACATTAGTTTTGGATGATACCACAAATTTAGGTATCAATCCGATACCAAGTCATTACAGGATCATACATTGGTCATATTCAAAGTCCTTGTGTGTCCTGGGACGTATTTCCTGAGTTTATAAGCATAATATACATGTAAAAAAAATGAAAGAAGATGTGATGCCAAAAAATAGACCTAATCATAGTAGTATTGACTTGATACGCTACTGTACTTGGTATCATAACTATTGGTGGTGGACCAGTACTTTTCAGAGGCGGTATAGTACCGAATACGATTCATTAGTATATTGCGGTACTATACTAATACCGGTATACCGTACAACCCTAGTTTATACTTATACAAACTATACTTTAAGTGTGTTTTCTTTGAAAAAAAAAAAAAGCACACTTAAGTCGTGTACATGTTTTCACTTAGTCCTATTTGTTTATTTTGAAAGGTTTTTTTTGGTAGTATCAATGCAATGTGCTTCAAGTCAACATGTCTTTGGATGTGCTACTTCTATGCTAACAACTCGCTCCTATTACGAGTACTCCTACTCCAAAGGTATCATCTTTGTCATAGGAACCTTGGACGCAATTGCAATTAAATTACCCGAGACGGGTCAAAGATTGAATATAATATGTGTACTATCAGATTTTGAGTTTTCTTTGAGAGTTCCAAAAAGCATTTAGCACTGATTCGATGGAATGGCCCATAGCCAAGTTTCATACAAAGAATTGTCCCTTGATAAGATATACTGTAATAAAATGCTGGCTTTGTGAAATACTGCACTGTGCAGGAGTCATTATCAGTATTTACACTGGCTTTCCCTTTTAACTGTTCCCTACAGGGGAGTTTAATCACCTCAGAGTCCAGTTCCCATATAACAACCTAAACAGCAAAGGCCTGCTTACCAAAGTCCCCCCTCTGTTTTTGGAATCACACACACTGCAGTGCTAGAATATTCCGTGCGTCCACGCTCGTGCGCAGGCGACAAGCCTCTTCATTCCTTTTCTGCTTGTACAAATTAAAGGGCTGATTTGCATTTATATTGCCATTCGGAGCTTGCAGCTGTAATGGTCCTGGTAAAGTTGTAAATGCTCAGACATCACGGGCACGCGGTGACAGCGCAGCGTGAATACCTTTTCCGTTCATCTATTGTTATGAGTCTTTGACAGGGAAATGTTTCAGGGTGCACGGACAAAGAGGACAAAAACAAAACTGAAAGCAGGAAAGAGGAGGAGGAGGAGGTGGAATATTGAGCTGTCCTGAAGACCTCTCTCCAAACCTTAGGAAGTCATTATCAGATCAGCAACCCAATTTCTCAACTGCCTCCTGTACTCAAGCACCGCATGTATCTTCTTGGCTGTCCCTTAACACAGCCTTTATAGATATGCCGATACATTGGCCTGTTGTTTATTCTCAAAAGTCCAGAGAAATACTGCAACATCCTGGTGTTGGAGTACTTGAAATAGGTCTTGATTTGCAGACCGATATTGGAATTGATTGCAATTTTAACTCGGTCTTGTTTTACGTTTACTCTCAAAAGCAGTCAAGACCAAAGTTCTCTCTTTAGTTGTTCACATTAGCTGTATGATTTGTAAATATAATAACTTTGGATGTGACCAGGTCTCAAGTAGTGTGACACTGATCGGCTGAAAACCTACACTTTTTCTCCCCTCTTACTCTATGAACTTAAAACCAAAACATTTAATATAATAATTATAATGATACTAATAATACTGTGCAGGCATGCCAGAGACTGAAACATGTGTATGCAAGCATGCAAGCACTAAATCAGATTTCCAGAATATTTACCTTTTGAACTTTTTTTAATTTTCTCAAACTCCCTTAAAGTTCTCAGTGCTTTACACCAGTATTTTTCAACCACTCTGCCATGGGAGAATATGTAATTTCACCTTTTTGGGTTAAAAATATTTTTTGCAAATCAGTAGTAATAATCTGCAAATGTGCCGTTGTTGAGTGTCGGTGCTGTCTAGAGCTCGGCAGAGTAACCATGTAATACTCTTCCATATCAGCAGGTGACAGCAGGTAGCTAATTGCTTTGTAGATGTCGGAAAAATGGTTTGTTGTGATCACAATAAGCGGACGACAGTGTGCAGGTAAAAAAGTGTCTAATGCTTAAACCAAAAGTTAACAAAAAGCGAGTGCCGCTAAGAAAACGTATTGAAGATTAGGGATGGCTATGCAGAACTAAACTAAAACTGAACTGGCTACAAAGTAAACAAAAACAGAATGCTGGACGACAGCAAAGACTTACTGTGGAGCAAAGACGACGTCTACAATGTACATCCGAACATGACATGCAATCAACAATCTCCCCACAAAGAAGGATAAAAACAACTGAAATTATTCTTCAATGCTAAAACAAAGTAGACGCGGGAAATATCGCTCAAAGGAAGACATGAAACTGCTACAAGAAAATACCAAAAAAAGAGAAAACACCATCAAAATAGGAGCGCAAGACAAGAACTAAAACACTACACACAGGAAAACAGCAAAAAACCAAATAAGTCACGGTGTGATGTGACAGGTGGTGGCAGTACACCTACTTTGAGACAAGAGCTATATTGATTCATGGTTGGTTATGGTTTAAAGTCATATCCAACAATTGCGACAACGACTTTACTGTCAACTGAGTTTTGTTTTCTAATGATTTCTGCTGGTGGTTTGCCTCTGGATTTTTTAAATGCAAAAATTGTGCCTTGGCTCAAAAAAGGTTGAAAAACACTGCTTTACACCATACACAAACAACCAAATATGAGGTCAGTGTTATAATATTCTAGAATGTGTTCCCTTTTGCTGCACATTTAATTTGATTGAAATCCACTAGATACATTCCTTAGACTAAAAGAACAAACACGCATAATGTACAGTGGAACCTCGATTTACAAACCCATCTATTTGCGTACTTTTCGGCTTACCAACCTCTAGGTCACGCCAAATACCACAACAAAAGGACGACACTGGGGAAAAAAATCATGATCCAAGACAACATTCAATTATTTTACAATATTTTTTAAGATAACTTAAAAAAAAAGTAATTTTTCAAGTTTTCAAAATCAGTGCAATAATAACTGATTGAAATAAAAAAAAATATTCCATGTTTCTAAGCTGCTTGGCAGTTGCTTGATAATTGATTTGATTAGTGAGAAATTTGGCACTTCCTTCTGGTTTGCAAATACTAACGCTCAATATCAAGGCTCATTTTTACAGACTTAAAATCTAGCGACTTTTATTCCGGTCAATGTTTCAAAATGCTGCTGATAGAATGACCGCGTTGTACAATCAAAGATCCAAGTGACAGGCTCTAAATCCATACTTTTTCAAAACGGGTGTCCTGATCTGATATTTGTATCGGATATCGGTCCAGTAAGTATCAAATGATACCAGCTTGCATCTAAAATCTCCAAAACAAGCTCCAATACAAGCAGTCATGCAGCGATACTTGTGCAAAGCTGGAAAGCCAGTTAACCTCCAAATATCTCCCAAAAAGCACATGAGGTTGGTATTATCTTTTAATTTAGTGAAGTCCAACAATGTGCTGTGACCTTTACACCAGCTTAGGCATATATGGACTGGACTCTCACACTATTATGTTAGATCCACTATGGACTGGACTCTCACATTATTAAACTAGATCCACTCGATGTCCATTGCACCAGTCCTCCCAAGGTTTCTCATTGTCATCCCATTGGGCTGAGTTTATTCTCGCCATGATGTGGGATCTGAGCCGACATTGATATGTCTCGGAGTTTGTCATGTTACTTAAAATCATAAGCCCTTTGAGTACCGTATTTTTCGGACTATAAGTCGCAGTTTTTTTCATTGTTTGGCCAGGGGTGCGACTTATACTCAGGAGCGACTTATGTGTGAAATTATTAACACATTACCGTAAAATATCCAATAATATTATTTAGCTCATTCACGTAAGAGACTAGACGTATAAAATTTCATGGGATTTAGCGATTAGGAGTGACATATTGTTTGGTAAACGTATAGCATGTTCTATATGACTCTTACCATAATATGTTACGTTAACATACCAGGCACGTTCTCAGTTGGTTATTTATGCGTCATATAACATACACTTATTCAGCCTGTTGTTCACTATTCTTTATTTATTTTAAATTGGCTTTCAAATAACTATTCTTGGTGTTGGGTTTTATCAAATACATTTCCCCCAAAAATGCGACTTATACTCCAGTGCGACTTATATATGTTTTTTTCCTTCTTTATTATGCATTTTCTGCAGGTGCGACTTATACTCTGAAAAATACGGTATATTGTTTTTAAACATTTGTTGGTCCCATTTGGTTTCATAAAATAAATCAAATATTTGGAATGTTTCTTACTTATCTATCCTCTATAAAAACATACTTGGTATGATCACATTCATTTTGTTTTAAATTCCAGTTTGGAAAAGTATTTGATTTTGACCTTTGGTCTCTTTATATAGGCAGACACATTCATTCATTTCATTCCATTCCATTTAATTTCATTCAAAGCAGTAAAACACAGTCGGGACGGGAATCATATGGCCCCATTGAGGGGTTAGTCATTGTGCAATGCAGTCTGCAGAAAATGATGGAAAGTGCCACTCTACATAGCAACTGATGCTCTGGTCGAAGTTGGAATTGCCACACAACACATTTTAAAATACTCAACACTCGACTGCCATCTGGCGGCCAAAGTGGATAGTGTACCCATCCAATTTGTCACGTTTCATGTGCCAGGTAAACCGCAATGAATGGGGTCGTATTAATCCCCTTCCAGCTGTATGTATCAATATGCCGTACATGCAAATGTCACAACAGCTCTCGCTTAAAGCCTCATCAAATTCGGATGAAATAAACATCGCCTATGTATTAAACCGCAATTTAAAAGTCATTAATCCCTATTTTAATCTGCCGCAAATAAAATCCCGAACGAGGTCACGGCGTCAATCCTACACATTTAACAGACTTGTAAGAATGAATCCCACCTTCCTCCCAGGTCTCATGGATGATATATGGACAATAAAGTCGCGGAATGCCATGCAGCTGCCCGCCTTGCCTTCACAGGTGACCCGGGAATCACAACAGCATCTGGTTGAATTACTTAACACTGCCACCCAACAGACATGTAATCCCGGATAATGCCCTTTTGCTGAGTGCTCCAATCTGGATAAAGTCATCCCGGAGGAATGAGATCCAGCAGCGGTGTCTCGTGAAGAGGGGAGTTGAGGGGCTGGAGGTTGATTGGTCGCTACTAAACAGATCTGTTGGGACTAGGAAAGCGGGTCTTCAAAATAGATAATGAAGCCTAGAATAAACAGCTTGCTTTGTTGACTGGCTGAGTGACTGACTACACAAGAGCATCAGCTCCTTTTTTTTTTTTTAACTCTCCAAAAGACCCCGAACTGATCACATCCTGTTCTGTCTGACCTGAATCCTGGCAGAATCCAAATGAGGCTACTGTCTAAACTACAGTTCCTGGTTACACTGTACTAACCATGGGGCATTTTTACTTTTGAAAAATCACATTAACTGATACAGGAAGTAAAAAAAACAAAACATTGGGGGGCTGATGAACGGGGACATCTCAGAATACTGAAGCTGAGTCTTAAAACATGACAAAGGAAGAGGATTCATAGGGCCCCATTCGTCACAGTTTACCTGACACATGAAACGTGACAAATTATGCATTAGCATTTACCCGCCAGATGGCATTAGAGTTTTGAATAGCTTAAAATATATTTTTTTCCAAGCCTGCACAGTAGGTAGGTCGTGAGTTCAAACCCCGAACGAGTCATACCAAAGACTATAAAAATGGGACCCATTACCTCCCTGCTTGGCACTCAGCATCAAGGGTTGGAGTTGGGGGTTAAATCACCAAAATGATTCCCGAGCGCGGCCACCGCTGCTGCTCACTGCTCCCCTCACCTCCCAAGGGTGTGGAACAAGGGGATGGGTCAAATGCAGAGGGCAAGTTCACCACACCTAGTGTGTGTGTGACTATCAGTGGTACTTTCACTCTTAACTTTAACTTTGACCACCGAGTCAGTTGCTATGTAGAGTGGCACTTTCCATCATTTTCAGCAGATTACATTGCACAATTATTGATTGATTGATTGATTGATTAAATAATGTATTAGAAGTTTGCACAGGAAAGGGTGCAGTTTAATGCC
This sequence comes from Entelurus aequoreus, assembly GCF_033978785.1. Taxonomy (NCBI): domain Eukaryota; kingdom Metazoa; phylum Chordata; class Actinopteri; order Syngnathiformes; family Syngnathidae; genus Entelurus; species Entelurus aequoreus. The sequence goes on from NC_084740.1 coordinate 29,440,556, forward strand.
AGTACAGATTTACAGGTACAAGGTCAACTAAAAGGAAATTATTCAAGAAAGCCTGAGCTTGTTTCAATTGAAATTAATTTTTTACTCATAACTGAACAACATACAGATATAAGACGGTACAGTGCAGGAAGTGTTTAACAGATAAAAATACTGCAATAAAATAAAGATTTAAAATAAAAAAGTAAAAGGCTTTGTCTATTCTCACGTTACGGGTAGCCACCGCCTGTAGGTGGCTTTTCATTTGAACCCCCCCTCTTCCTCTCATGCGAGATCCACCCAGGAATGGGGCCAAATCCCTTCCTTAATGTACCACAACAATAATAGACAGGGAAAAAACAGTAGGGTATCACAAATTATTCCCCCCACTATGTGTTATATATATTTTTTGGGCATATACGTGACCTCTTTTGTAGGAACTATTTTTCCTGGAAATCGCATCCCCCCTTAATGGTGCAACCGCTGCCAAATATTAGGAATTACAACTTCAAGCTGTCCACAGGCGGCCTCTTAGATTATTCGCTCATATGTTTACTTATTACCATAAATATCCAACAGGGGCTCTTGGCTCAGGGGGATTACAGCGGGTTTAATCTATCGTGCCAGAGAAATGAGCATGGGGGAGTCGGTGGGCCGAGGTGACTTAAATTTACTGGGCCTGACGCGCAGCACAAACAAAACAACATGCCGTCGTATACTGATGACGTCGTCCGTCAACAAGGCAGCAGCGCGACAAGCCAGCTGTCAGGCTTAGTTGTAGGAATAAGATATTTTAAGGAACGTTTTGGGACTCAAAACCTAAGAATGAATGGACTGGCGTAAATGTAGGCCTGTTGACACGACAAACTGAATGGTGGGTTGATTTTAAAAAGGAAACTTTTTTTATTTTTAAGTAGATGTCTAAAAAAATAAATTATAAAACTTATAAAAATGCTAATTAAAATTTATATTTGTATTTTTTTTTTATTTGTATTGTTTTATATTATGT
>NC_084740.1:29446714-29454214 GCF_033978785.1 Entelurus aequoreus
GGAAATATGTCCCTGGACACATGAGGACTTTGAATATGACCAACGTATGATCCTCTAACTACTTGGTATCGGATTGATACCCAAATTTGTGGTATCATCCAAAACCAGTGTAAAGCATCAAACAACAGAAGAAGTGATTATTACATTTCAACAGAAGTGTAGATAGAACATGTTAAAAGAGAAAGTAAGCAGATATTAACAGTAAATGAACAAGTAGATTAATAATTAATTTTCTACCACTTGTTCTTAATTTTGTTGACAAAATAATAGAATGATAAATTACACAATATGTTACTGATAACGTCAGCAGACTAATTAGGAGCCTTTGTTTGCTTACTTACTACTAAAAGACAAGTTTTCTTGTACGTTCATTATTTTATTTAAGGACCTCGAAACATATGTTTACTGTACCCTAAGATTTTTTGTTAAAATAAAGCCAATAATGCAATTTTTTTTGTAGTGCCTTTTATTTAGGAAAGTACCGAAAAGTACCAAAATAATTTTAGTACCGGTACCAAAATATTGGTATCTGCTTGGCACTCAGCATCAAGGGTTGGAATTGGGGGTTAAATCACCAAAATGATTCCCGGGCGCGGCGCCGCTGCTGCCCACTGCTCCCCTCACCTCCCAGGGGGTGAACAAGGGGATGGGTCAAATGCAGGAGAACAAATTTCACCACACCTAGTGTGTGTGACAATCATTGGTACTTTAACTTAACAACAGTGGCAAAACAATACTACGCATACTTGTTAGATAAAACCTCTGTCTTGTTTTTAATGAATACTTAGGCCTACTAAGCTATTGTAATTTAATATTGGTCATTATAGTGGTACTTGGAGAGCCAAGTGTTTTCTGAGGTGGTACTTGGTCAAAAAGTTTTGAGAACCACTGTTAGACGTCATCAATGGAGGCGTGACAATGTGCGGCCAAAGGTCGTGCTGTTGCTTTTTCCACGTCCCTGATTGCCTAAACAGCACATGACAGCTGCTGAATGGGTCCCCATGTGGCCATAGATCAAAACATAATACTATACACTTAACATTGACATCCCTACTCCCCTCCTCCCTCTTCATGTACAGCCTAACATCTCTCACTCGACGCCTGACAGAAACCAGAGTTCTCCATCTCTCAAGAAACAGAAAACTAGCAGGAATGAGTCAGAGGAAGAGGGAGAAGAATGTGTCGGGGAGCCAATCCAGACACCAAGACGAGTGTCACACATGCTGGGATAATGTATAGGCGAGACAGAGAGAGAGGGGACAGAGGGAGAAGAGTGGAGGGGGCTTAGTGCCGAGAGATGGACGATGTTCTCTGCAAGTTTGGCCCGAGGTGAATGTGTTCCTGGAGACCGTCTCCTGGATCCCACTGACTCGCTGCTGCGTCATTTATCACTGGCAGGAGAGGTGACCGCCAAACAGAAGGGGGGGGGAAAAAAGGTGCCCTCGATGCCGTGGCAACATAAACAGGACGGAGGGGAGAAAAATACAATAGTTTCTCATTTCCATCTTTGTTTCTGGTGCAGGACAGGGTCCCCTCTGCACCCCCCTTCCACACGTTCATAAAAACAAGATTGTTTTCCAAGAGGCTTTCTGCTGACACCGACTCGCCACATAAACATAGACATGGTAATAATATGCACCACCGCAGTCAAGTCAGAGCTCCGGGGGAAGCACTTTTTTTTTCTTTCTCTCTTCTCCCCAGAGGTCCCCTGCATGGGGATCGTTATCCCCTGTTTACCTTGCGGGGTGGCGGAGACACGCGCTATAGATGTTATATTATGGTAATAACCTACGGCGCAACCTCATCTCATCGCAGCTCATTTAGGTTGAAATATGATGTTTGTCGGGAAGTAGCGGCGAGCCGGTGATTGGATAGGAATGAAGATGTGGGGCGGCCATAAAAGCGGGAGACAAAGTGTGGCGCGAGTCAAACTGTGCGTGATGAAGACGCACTGTGCCTTTATCTATAGGGGGGTTGTTAGCATTATTAATAACACAGGAATGATCATCAGAAATGACAATAAGCGATTAAATGGCGGGGGAGTGAAATACATCATGCTCTTGTTGTACTTTATCCATCATTTGTATGCGTGCAGTTATACCGGGGGTGTAAAAAAAAAAAAATCTTTATATATATATATATATGTGTGTATATACATATATATATATATGTATATATATATATATATATGTGTATATACATATATATATATATATATATGCATAGATGTGTGTGTATATACATATACATATATATATATATATATATATATATATATGCATAGATGTGTGTGTATATATATATACATACATATATATATATATATATATATATATATATATATATATATATATATATATATATATATATATATATATACACAGATATATATATATATAGATGTATTTATACACACATACAGTTTATATACATATAAAAATACATTTATATATATATATACATACCCACCCACCCCCACACACACACACACACACACACACACACACACACACACACACACACACACACACACACACACACACACACACACACACACACACACACACACACACACACACACACACACATATATATACATACATATACATATATACACACACACATACACACACTTACATAAAGATTAATCACAATTTATTTTGACCGCAACGGGACGTAAGATAAAACCAAAGTAAATTGCATTTAGTGGATAATTTGCTTATTTATGCATAAGTTTAGGGTACGATCTAAAAGCAACACACATTATTCAGGCAGCTGCTAGTAAGAACGCTACTAATACATTGACAACAAGCAGAAAGAAACTGATTCATCATGATTAATCCAAATTCTAAAGTGTGATTAATTTGATTTAAAAATATTTTGTTAGACAGCAATAGTATTCATATTAGTGCTGTCAAATGATTACAAGTTGTGAGCAGATGAATCACAATTTTAAGTACCACTTATAAATCTAACTTTTTTGTAGCAACCGTGATTAATCATGATTAATCCAAATTCAAAAGTGTGATTAATCAAATGTATTTAAATGTATTGTTTAAGGGCAGTGGTATTTATATCAGTGCTGTCGAAGAATTTCATTTTCATAATCAGATTAATCACACATTTAGGTACCACATAAGTAAATGTTTGTTTGGATTAATCCTGATTAATCACAGTTTAGCAATCCAAATTCAAATGTAAGATCAATCGGATCGTTTTATATGTATTGATTGACAGCACTAGTATTTATATTACTGTCAAATGATTACATTTATACAATCAGATTCATCACACTTTTGCATTTTGATTAATCACAGTAAAATACTTGCTTGCATACTTTTAAGCTTTAAAATGAAACCCGATATTTTGACAAAAATGACATTTTCTATTCAGAATGTCATACAACTAATTTTTTAATGTTTTACCTGAATGCACTTAATTTCTTTGCTCATAGATGTATCTAAAGTTAAAGTTAAAGTACCAATGATTGTCACACACACACGAGGTGTGGCGAAATTATTCTCTGCATTGGACCCATCCCCCTTGATCTCCCCCTGGGAGGTGAGGGGAGCAGTGAGCAGCAGCGGTGGCCACGCCCGGGAATCATTTTTGGTGATTTAACCCCCAATTCCAACCCTTGATGCTGAGTGCCAAGCAGGGAGGTAATGGGTCCCATTTTTATAGTCTTTAGTATGACTCGGCCTGGGGTTTGAACTCACAACCTACCGATCTCAGGGCGGACACTGAGTAAGTCCGTCGGGGTGTATTTTGAGGTGAAATTTGTTCCAGGTAATCATCAATGGTTAAAGTTAAGAAACAAAACTGATTGCGGGATTATTTTGCAATAATATTTTGTGATTAATCAATCGCATTAATTGAAACGGCAACTTTGACAACCGTAATTGACATATTACGTCGTCAGATTGACCCACTATGTTTCCAACCAGCAGAGTGTTTATATAGATGTTCTTTGACTCGAGCTTTTGCAGCAGGTCCATAAAGCACTCCTGTCTTATAGAGGATCTTTGACTGGTGTGTATGCTTAAAAGAGATAAGACTCTGGGCTGATTTTCTATTTCCACCTCCCAAAAAGCACAGATGGCACAGTCGGGGTGATGGCATTTCGGCGAAAGAACAAAAAACAACAACATGAGCAACACTTATGTCAGCGAGCGCATACTGTACTGTATCTGGCATCCCACTCGGAGTCTGTCCAGTTTGTCGCGTTAAAGGAAAAAAAAACAAAAAAACAACCAACACTAAGCTCTGTTTAGACTGTTAGGCGCTTCAGCATTAGTCGATCAGCATTTTCTCTCCGACAAAACATCAAGTCAGCAGGAAAGTGTAGGTACAGCAAAGTGATGTGATGGATAAGTGGTGGAGGATAAATCAGCACGAGGAACACACCCCTTGGCCAAGTTTGTGGTCGACTTGCATCCACAGTCCGTGCCTCTCTTCGGGGTACACGAGCAGACGTTCAGAGCCAAACAGGTGGCATCACCCTTTTTAACCTCATCTCCTCACAACCAAACTAGACAATCCACAACAATTCACAGCAACATTAGAACCAGCATCCTCTGCAATTTGCGTTTTACAGGGAAAATAAAGAAAGAAATGTCCACTGCAGTGGACGCCGATTTTCAGGAGGCTTTGTAACTAAAAATGGTACTTTTGGAAAACAAAACAGGACATTTTTAACTTTGTCCCCCTGAAATTGTCACAATGTTGCGTTTTTTCCCTTGCAAGATAGCTTTATGATATTACATTCAATGCAACCAACTATGTTAATAAGGATTTGGAGTTCATGAGAAAGTAGGCGCTCTTTGATGCTCAATGAGTATGAATTACAACAATGGTTCTCAAACTGTGGTTCATCGAGTAGTACACCAAAGAATGTACAATTCATTTTTTCATTTAAGTAGTGTTTTATTTTCCTATTTTCAAACACAGTGTTACTGTTCAAATTGTGGACAAAAATATATAAAAAAAAAAGTTTTAAATATAATGAATGCATAGTCCTACTACGCTACTGTGTTTTAATGTTGGCCATTGTGGTGGTACTTGGAGACCCAAGTGTTTTTCTGAGGTGGTACTTGGTGAAACAATTTGGAGAAACCACTGAATTGCAACACAGGCGCCACAGAACCAATGTTGTGATGAGTTCACAGTAAACAACAGAAATGCACAAGGTTCACGCCAACAACTGAGCTTGTTTTAAAAGGTAGATGGAGCTGCAATTAACAAGACAATGTTTTCTACTGAATTCATGTTGCTTTCCAAAGGCAAAACCAGACAATCCTTTTTTTTTTTTCCCCTCCATCTCTCTTTCCGCCAGAATGCCCGTTTGTTGGACTCGGTGGGAAAAAGGCTGTCAATTCAAAGCAATGTGGCTCAAGAGTCAACGCTTGACTGGACCGGGGTTAGAGGGCTTATTGTGTGTGGATGTGTGTGTGCGTGTGACAAGACTACCAAGCTTACAAAAAGGAGACTATTTAACATGTCAGCGTTGAATGCAAAGACAAAGTGAGGGAGAACAAGCGCAGACTTAGAGACAGCAAGGCAAAGAGACAACTTTCAGAATCCTACCGTGTGCGAAGATCCACAGGACGAGTAGAACCCGGGGGAGAACCCGGGGGATCATTGTGGTTGTGAGGATTGTGCGAGAGGGCAAAAACCTACAAGACACAATAGTGGAAGTTGGCATGGGCACAACACAAGAAGTGAACACAGTGCTCCTCTGTGGATGCTGGACAGCTCCTCTCCTTGTTTAAAGGTGTCCGTTTACCAGAAGAAAGCCGCTCTTCAGTCCTCCTCCTCTCTTTTTTTCCTGCCCTCTGTCAGTCTTCGGAGTTGTCGCTGGTGAGCTCAGCCGGTCCTCCTCCTGCTGCTGATGGGAGCTTCTGGTACTTTCAGTGTCTTCTCTCGCTGGCTCGCACAGTCTCGCTGGCCGTCCATTCTCCAGCTCATCAGCTCTCACGCACCCCCGTCTCTCTCCATCATGCTCTCTCTCTCTCTCTCTGCTCTACCACAGGGGAGGATGAGGCTGACTCCGCCTTCTCTTCTTGGTCCTTCTCCCTCAGTCTGCGAAGTGCATACATCCTCGCTCTGGCAATGGGAGAAACATCAGAGTGCAGCTCTAATTAGTATCAGAATAGAGGAGCTTGGCAGTCCAACCATCCCCTCCTCCCCACTTTTTGGATTTTTTTTTTTTTTTTGGGATTCCTTATACGCCACCTAGGTTTCCTAGACAATAGATAAATATCACAATAACATTCAAGAATTGGGCTGTCAAATGTATTGGCGTTTTTATGTCCTATATTCTATCAGAAAATTGGTTAACATAAGAACTGGAAAGTGCAACAAAAACAGCATTGAAAAAAATAATAGCAAAAGCAAAGGAAAAAAAAAGCATTTTCAAAAAATGTAAGTTGTATTTTTGTGAAAAGAAATACAGATTAGGACCCAATAGCATTAAAAACAGTATTACGTTTGGTATTTTTGGCAAAATGTATAAAGAAAAAATGCTATTGTATTTCCTGCGAAAAACAGTATTCGAATAGCATGTTGAATAGCAGTTTTTTAGGAGAAATACTGTAGTATTAGAGCAAAGGGAAAAAGGAAAGGAGGGAATGCTGTCATTTTGCGAAAATAAAGTTGTAATTGTGAGAAAAATATACAATAACATATTTGGAGATAGTTTTTGAATAATAAAAGTTTTTGACAAAAGTAGTAGTTTAGGGAAGAATAAAATAAAAATACTGCAATTTCAATGACTAAAAATACAAATTACAAGAATAAAGTCATAGTGTTGGATAGGATGTTGAATGTTATTAACAGCAGTTTTTTTTGGGGGGGATTACCTAATATCACCATAATATTAAGGAAAAAGGAGAAAAGAAAGAAAACAAAGTTGTATTATTCGTGGCAAAAATACATAAACCAATATTTTCTTATTAACTTACTTAAATTAAATATAGTATTAACAGCATTTTGAGAAAAAGTAGTATTATGGCTAAAGGAAAGGAAAAATACACATAAGAATAAAGTCATATTGTTAGATAGCATGTTGAATGGTTTTAACAGCAGTTTTTTTAGGGGATTACCTAATATTAGGGCAAAAGGAGAACAAGAAAGAAAATGCTGTCATTTTACAAAAATAAAGTTCTGTTTTTTGTGAAAAAAAAACGTATTTGTGTATAGTATTTTGAATATGATTAACATCACTTTGACAGTCGTAGTACTTTTAGGGAAACATTTAATAAAAAATGCTGTCATTTGATGAAAAAAAATGAAAAAAAAATTGAAAAAAATACATATTGCAAGAATAAAGTCATATTTTTAGATTATATGTTGACTAGTATTAACAGCATTTTTTAGGGGAAGTTATTAAAAATAATGTATAAATTATGTCAGCATTACTAGTGTTAGGGCAAAAGAAAAGAACAAAGGCTGTCAATTTATGGAAATAAAGTTGTATTATTCGTGACGAAAATACATAAA
>NC_084740.1:29459214-29479214 GCF_033978785.1 Entelurus aequoreus
TGAAACAGAAGTATCGGTACCCCATTGAAAACAATACAAAATAGCTCTGTTTTCATCTCGTAATTCCACAGTATTCTGGACATCTGTGTTGGTGAATCTTTTGCAATTTGTTTAATGAACAATGGAGACTGCAAAGAAGAAAGTTGTAGGTGGGATCGGTGTATTAGCGGGCTGGCTGTAGCAACACAACAGGAGGACTTACTTGGATAGCAGACGCGCTAGCCGACGCTAGCCGACGCTAGCCGACGCTAGCCGACGCTAGCCGACGCTAGCCGACGCTAGCCGACGCTAGCCGCCAACCGCACGGATGATCGGGTGAAATCCTTCGTCGCGCCGTCGATCGCTGGAACGCAGGTGAGCACGGGTGTTGATGAGCAGATGAGGGCTGGCTGGCGTAGGTGGAGCGCTAATGTTTGTATCATAGCTCTGTGAGGTCCGGTTGCTAAGTTAGCTTCAATGGGGTCGTTAGCAACAACATTGTTAAGCTTTGCCAGGCTGAGAATTATTAACCGTGTAGTTACATGTACATGGTTTAATAGTATTGTTGATCTTCTGTCTATCCTTCCAGTCAGGGATTTATTTATTTTGTTTCTATCTGCATTTGAGCCAGATGCTATCACGTTAGCTCAGTAGCTAAAGAGCTTCGCCGATGTATTGTCGTGGAGATAAAAGTCACTGTGAATGTCCATTTCGCGTTCTCGACTGTCATTTTCAAGAGGATATAGTATCCGAGGTGGTTTAAAATACAAATCCGTGATCCACAATAGAAAAAGGAGAGCGGGTGGAATCCAATGAGCCCGCTTGTACCTAAGTTACGGTCAGAGCGAAAAAAGATATGTCTTGCACTGCATTCTAGTCCGTCACTCTAACGTTCCTCATCCACAAATCTTTCATCCTCGCTCAAATTAATGGGGTAATCGTCGCTTTCTCGGTCCGATTCGCTCTAGCTGCATTGAAAACAATAGGAAAATATGAGGAGGCGAACAACCGACTACGTCACGCTACTTCCGGTAGGGGCAAGGCTTTTTATTATCAGAGACCAAAAGTTGCGAACTTTATCGTCGTTCTATACTAAATCCTTTCAGCAAAAATATGGCAATATCGCGAAATGATCAAGTATGACACATAGAATGGATCTGCTATCCCCGTTTAAATTAAAAAAAATCATTTCAGTAGGCCTTTAACCCCTTGAGGATTCCCCAAATGTTGTGAACATTATAGGTCCCAGAGACCCGAAAGGGTCCCACTCTTAAAAGTGTTAAAAGTAAGTTAAATAATATTATATATATTATTTGACTTTCAATGCTTAAATATTTTAAACTTAGACTTCCTTTTTTGTCATTCAAATTTGAACTTTACAATAAAGATAAGAACAACATTTTGCTGCAGTAGCTTATTGTAGTGCAGGATAAAAGAGCAATAAGGTGCAGATATAAATAAATAGATTTACTGTACAGATAAATATATTGCACTTTTGCATATGCATCCACGTTTACGAATGTATGTTATATTGTCTTTATAGTCCAGCGAGTTTATCCGTTTTTTGGGGGAATTGAGGGAATTATTATGATGATTATCTAGATCAGTGGTTCTTAACCTGGGTTCGATCGAACCCTAGGGGTTCGGTGAGTCGGCCTCAGGGGTAAAAACACATCCGACTTATCGTGTAGATAAAAACTTCTCCCTATCAGCGTATTATGGATACCCCCAAACAATGTTCCCTCTAATTTTCCATCTGATTTTCAGGTTTATTGATTGATCGATTGAAACTTTTACTAGCAGATTGCAAAGGAAGAGAATACATTACATGAAACAGTACAGTTTACACAGTGAAAAATAAAATGTTTGTTTTTTTTCACATTCAAGAAAAAGTCATGTTTTTTTATTGGTGCACAAAATGAACCGAGCATGAACATCACCTTGTTCAAAGAACAAAAACAACACAGTACAAGAACTCACAACAAATTACACACATGAATTGATTAATGTGGACCTCGACTTAAACAAGTTGAAAAACTTATTCGAGTGTTATGATTACAATTGACCATTTAGTGGTCAATTGTACTGAATGTACCGTACTGTGTTGGTTTTGTTCTTTGAACAAGGTGATGTCCATGCACGGCTCATTTTGTGCACCAATAAAAAAACGTGACTTTTTCTTGAATTTGAAAAAAAAAATATATACATATTTTTTCACTAAAGAAGGGTTCGGTGAATGTGCATATGAAACTGGTGGGGTTCGGTACCTCCAACAAGGTTAAGAACCACTGATCTAGATCAACTCAAGAACGATTGATATGTTTTTTTTACGTTTTTATTATTTTTTTTTTTTTTTATGTTGTATGCCTTTTTTGTCAAAATTGTCAAAGTTGTGTTTATGGTAAAAACACTCTATGCCCTCCCCCCCACTACCAAAAAAATAATTGAAAAGTCAAATATTTGATGTAAAATAATTGGAGCCTTACATAGGTGAATCATTCACAACATTGATTTTGATTCATAATAATTGATTGAGTAAGGATGGTTTAAAAAAAAACAAACGAAAAAACGACAATATAAGACATTTGTTGCCAACAAAAACAAAAATGGAATCGTCTTGTATTTCGAAACAAAAGTACACGTTAATAATAATAATAATAAAATATTTTATTTGTAAAAAGCACTTTACATTGAGCAAACAACCTCAAAGTGTTAGTGTATTAAAAAAACAAAACAATAAAAAGATAACAAAATTTAAAAAAAAAAACTAGAATAGCCTAATAGCTAGAACTAGTATGCATATATCTAAAAAAAAAAAGGCTTTTTAAAAAAGAAGGGTTTTTAAGCCTTTTTTAAAAGCATCCACAGTCTGTGGTACCCTCAGGTGGCCAGGGAGAGCGTCTGGGAGCAGAAACGTTCTGTATCGAGCTGTCAAGGGACGCAATTCGTCCCATATTTTTATTACCGTGAAAATTAAAAATAGCCTGTAAAATATTAACAGATTCTTTAGAACGACAATAGTTTCACAGGTAAATAAATAAATGATAAATGGGTTATACTTGTATAGTGCTTTTCTACCTTCAAGGTACTCAAAGCGCTTTGACAGTATTTCCACATTTACCCATTCACACACACATTCACACACTGATGGCGGGAGCTGCCATGCAAGGCGCTAACCAGCAGCCATCAGAGGCAAAGGGTGAAGTGTCTTGCCCAAGGACACCATGGACGTGACTAGGAAGGTAGAAGGTGGGAGCTGAACCCCAGTAACCAGCAACACTCCGATTGCTGGCACAGCCACTCTATCAACTTCGCCACGCCGTCCCACAGACTAAGCCAATCGATGCCAGTGTGACTGATCGCTCAAACTCATTGCCGCTCGACTTTTCTGGCATCTGTTGATTCTGCCTTGGCTGCTCTCACTGCCTCAGCTAGCTAGAATTATCTGCCTAGCTTCTGGTATTCAGACTCCAAATTTGACTTTTTTTACCAGAGTGACAGTTTTTCTTTAAAAAAGGAACAATTGGGGAAGTGCGGAGATCGGTTTTGTCTATTATGGAAGCGACATGTGCCTATCACGTCAATGGGGTAGATGCCAACTTAGTAGTATCAAGTGTCACTCAACAACTCTGTTCTCTGGTTTTTAATATAAAAATGTTTTGTCCTCAAAGCAGTACTTATTTTTGTAAGTTGTTGAACATAAACATAATGTGACCAGCTTCATGATAGTGAGTCTTAAACAGGTAGTTCGTAGCTAAATTTTTAGTATTTATATGTTAAACTCTTGCTCTTTTCTCTTGGCTCTTGGCAAGGGCGGTCTGGACACTCAGACTTTTGTGATTTTGGATAACATCGGACTGTCTGCCCTGCAGAATGAATTTTAGGATCAGAAAGAAACAATTAGAGTAAAAAGTTTAAATTTATTTTCGCTCGTGCAAACACAACCGTTCCAATCTTGATTGTTTGGAACGGCAAGTTCGTTGCTTCAAGATTACCCCCCAGGGACAGTGCAGCGAAGACGAAACAAACTCCTTCCCTGTAACCCACACCTGGAAAAATAAGCTCTGTTCCTTTGCCACAGCTTGCAGAGCAACCCCAGGCCTTAACATGCACACCATGGCTGCATATGCACACACACCCCCACCCCACCCCACGTCTTTGGCACCACTTCAACTCCTTAGACAGCTCGCAACCGTAGCCACCTTCCCCACCCTACACCCTCCCTCCCGTTGCAAGTCTTGTGGTTTCTGTGTAAAATGTTTATGTGTGCTTATCAGCTATCAATTTTGTATTCTTGGCCTCAGTCTAGAGCCCCTCCTCCCCAGGAACCCAGTCTGAAATCAACATTTTGCTAACTTATCTTCCACATTTTTCCCACCTTTTAAGGGGCGCCGTAAGTGGCGACCCGTCAGCGTTCCTGTTCTGTCTCCCTGTACAATGTTTGTCTAATCTTGAACAGGTTTGTGCTAAAAATGTTATTTTGTTGCACTTGTGCAATGACAATAAAGAGCTTCTTCTTCTTCTAAATTCTGACATTATGCTTGTATATAATGACAAATCATCACAATATAGCATATAGACAGTAACCACAATGTTTGAGTGGAAATCTCCTTCATAAAGAACGCAAATGTGAAATATTGCCAGTCATTTTAATAAAACACAAATATCTCACCTCACTTTTTGTCAAAGTAGTTCTCATAGTGATGAAAGTTGGAAACCTGTTCCATCATAAAGCTGCACACTGAAATAAACATGTTTATTTTTATTCTGTTAAGAACCATTTATATTTAAGACAAAACATATTTATTTTCTTCTGTTAATTTACTGTTGTTATTTTGCACAAAAATTAATCATTGAAATATTTGTTTCCCATGTATTCATAGTATCCCAAAACCTGTGGATCTATTTAAATTATGTCAAATAGTACACATATAGGTGTGTGTAGATTGCCAGTCATCAGGTGACACAATCCACAAAGGTTGAATAAAGAAGCAATTCTGAAAAATAAAAAAACAAGAAAAGTCCAATTGTCTCAATTCAACCTTTGTGGTAGTATAAAACTATTTTCACACATATAAAAAAAGGCCAACATAAATTAGGTCGACCGCATCACAATTATGTGCAATGAGAACCAAAAGTATATTTATTATATTTTTACCTTCTTCTATCACCCCATCCTGGTTCCAAAATACCGGTGCTGTGAGTGAATGCTTAAAGGTGATCTCTGTTGACGTTATGACGTCCATCTTGAGTGAAATGTTCAAAGTTAGGTTCGCTATTCAGGTGGAAGGAATCATTTCTTATCTTTGATGTGTTGTGGGTATTCTTAATTTGATTCTAGCATCCTTAATATTGAATAATCATCGCTATATTAATTTTACATGAATATTTATGACGCGTTTAATGTTTACTATTTTACAAAAGCCCATGGCCCAGCATCCCCACTTTGACGCCCTGTCCCTAGTAAACCTATTTGATAATATTATCACAGTACTCTACAGCATTATTTACACGTACCATCACTTTGTAATACAACACTGTATTACAGCAACTTTCCTGACTGTGTTGCTTATTTTGAGCCACTCCAAAGCACTTCCCTGCAAACTGATAAAATATATTTTATAACGGGGATGCACAGATTTTCACAATTTGTTTTGAATGTTTTCAGGGTTGAATGAGTAGTCTTCTTCTCCTCACCCCAATGATGCTTCATTGTGACACATATGCCTCGCTGTTGCTCCCTGTGGGGTGGCCGGAGTACTGCATACATAACCAACCAGAGTTCTAATGGTTTAATCAAGTCTGTGTGCGTGATGTTTAGCGGGCCAAATTAAAAGCTTTAGTGGGCCGCATTTGACCCACAGGCCACCAGTTGGATAGCCCTGCACTAAATGGAGCCCAGGCTCACTGGCCTAAGCACTTTTGTCCCCCTCGTTCTTGACTATACCCCTTGCCCGTGTGATCTGTATCCATAACCGCCACTGCGCATTAAGCACGGTGGTGGTTCCAAGCTTCCAAATTTAAAGGCAGGGTTTCCACAATTTGTCTTTAAAAGTTCAATTTTCTGAAATTAATACTTAGCACAAAAATAAATAAAATACTGCCAGAAAAAAACAACTTGAAAATATTAATCCGTCATCCTCACACAACACTACACACACTACACATCTCCACAGTTGTCAAGTGACATCTGGGGATGTTGTCTTTAAAATCATTTTAGAGAAAATAATCATCTTTGTAATGAAGCATCAGAAAGGATGCTCACTTCCCCAAATGTGAAGGTCAGTGTATCTTGTTTGTCAACTCATTTCTCAGACTTGCAGGTCAAAGATCAAGGAGCACATCTTGCAAACCACAGCAGAAAAAAAATAAAACTGCAGCCCTTAACTAACTCCATTAATTAGGTTGGGCTGGAAAGTGACCTTTAATACTTGAAACTTCACTAAAATTGCCGGGAAGAAGTTTTTGCATCGCTCCAAGGTAAAAGTAACTAAAGTTCAATGGGGGAAAAATGATTTATAGCCTTAACTTTTTAATTAAAATATATCTTGGAAACGGCCAAAAATAATTACTTGAGTTGCTTAAGTCACAACAGAAGAAAAATAATAAAGACAAAGTAATGGAACATGATTTTTTACTTTTGTTTAATTGCATTTCTTCTGCAGCCTTTCTGTTCCAATGCTGTCAAAATGTTAGTCCAAGATCCTCTATGTGGCAGGAACTATGTGCTGGTTTTAAGGATCTGCTTGAGAAATACTACTTAAAACATATTCTACATGACTATTTTCAAGGCTGTACCGCAAGAACACTAGTCAAAGATTGTCTATACGGCAGCAGTGTTTTTCTATTTTTAAGACACTAGTCAACAATCCTTAACGTGACAGGGTGCTCTGCTGTTGTTAATGACTTAGTGCAAAAACACTATTCCAGAACATGGATAGGAGTAGTCGGCTATTTTTAATCTACTGCAAAAACACTAATCAAATATCCTCTATATGACAGTGTGTGCAGAAAACATCGCACAGGGCGATGTGATGCGTCTAGTGCAGTAGCCTTGGAGTAGTAGTACCTGTAGTTAGTGCATGCTGCATGCCGCTTTTGCTTGCTATGCTGCATGCTGCTTCTGCCTGATACTCATTGCTTTCAGCTAGTGCCGCCGGCTAGCCCTCTGTCTCAGAGGGCGAAAAGAGGAGCCGAGTGCATAAGCCTCCTCAGCCGGTACATAGCCTCTCCATTGTCAAGACTCGTACATGCCTCCTCGTGGCCACACACGGTAACTGGAACCTCGCGGTTCCAGGCTAAGTTGTACGGGATCTCGGAGCAGCAGGGGGCCCCAGAGACGGGGCATGCAGGCCCACCGGTGTGTGGACATGCCCAGGTGCCCAGTCAACCCCTGTCCCAGCTATGGGTAAATAACCCCAGCTATGGGCGAATAGTGAAAACCGCCTCAACGGTGGACCAGGCGGAAGATGGCGGCAGCGGAATGCACCACAACGGCTGGGAAGGCGGATGAAGGCTGCAGCAAAGACGGGTCCCCAGTCGTCTTGGTTTCCATGCCACTGGACCCTGGCCCGCTCAATGCCAAGGACTGTGTGGTGGCTGACCGTGCACCAGTCTCCCCACATTAAAAGATTCCACGCACAGGCGTCCTCCATATAGGGAATCCACCCTAACATCCCTTGGAGGACAGTCATACTCGTTTCGAGTGACCGCCGACGACGATATGACAGGAGTGTTCTACTATTTTTAAGGACTTAATGCAAAAACACTACTCCAGAACATCTACATGGCAGGTATGTTCTGCTATTGTTAGACTCTACTGCAAAAAAAACTAATCAAAGATCCTCTATACAATAGGAATGCTCTGCTATTTTTTAACCTACTCTCCTAATCTGTGTTGGCCTTGCAATGAGGTGGCGACTTGTCCAGGGTGCACCCTGCCTTTCGCCTAAGTGCAGCTGTGGTAAGCTCCAGCCCACAACAACCCAGGGAAGGACAACTGGTAGCAAATGGATAAATGGATTGATGTAAAAACAGTAGTCAAAGATCCTTTATGTGCTCGAACAGGAGTCTTCTGCTATTTGTAAGGACCGACTGCAAAAACTCTACTCCAGAATATCTATTTGACAGGAGTGTTCTGCTATATCTAAGGATCTCCTGCAAAAACATGAGTCAAAGATCCTCTATATGACAGGAATGCTATGCTAATTTTCAGAAAGTTCATATGACAGGAGTGCTGTGCCATTTTTACTTTGCTGCAAAAACGCTACTCAACAACATTTCTATATGAAAGAAGTGCTCTGCTATTTCTAGGGATTTACCACTAGAACACTAATCAAAGATTATCTATTACACCAAAATTAATTGCCTTTTGTTTGATTAGTTGTTTTTTTGCATGGTTCTGCAGCAGATGAAGTACATTTTTTCAAAGTGACACATTAACATGATTGACAGGCGCTGCGTTTTGATTTAAATACAATGTGACACATCTGTTTATTTCTCTCGGGACGACATATTTGTTATTGAGATGCTGTGGGAGTGTTTGGGGGTGATGGTTGGCACACTTCTTTGTGTGCGCGTGTCTGTGTGTGCGCATGTATGTAACGTGTGTGTTTGCATCAATTTGTATTTGAATATTAGAAAATCAGCCAGTTGTCTCTCATAGAAGCGCACTCTCCGTCTTTGTCAGCCACGTCAATCCCCCGAGATGCAACATTCGCAGCCTTGATTCCTTGGATTTTCATTTTCATCAAGCCTAAAAAGCAGCAGTCACTGAGGACTTGACAGAATGGAATTAAACAGCACGGCGAGGTGTGGAAGGAATATGGAAGACATCTTATTGACGAAAGTCTTTGCAAGTGGGACAATGCGGCTGTGACGTATTGATGAACAGGCTCTGTCAATCGCTTCTGTGTGCGGAATTATCATGCAAATAATTCATGGACTTTTTAAACATTATTTTCTCGTAGATGACACCTAATACATTTTACTTCAGAAAACAGGTTTAATTTAGAACAATATGATGTTTATAAGTATATGTTTATACTGTAAAACAGGAGTGATTTGCTGTTTTTAGGGACCTACTGCAAATAGACCTTCTATTGATTGTTTAGTTGGGCATTATGTAGGAATCTACTGAAAAAACGGTACGCAAACATGCTATTCATGACAGGGGTAATATTCTATTTTTAGAAATCTACTGCAAAAGTGCAAGTCAAAGACCATGTTTAATATAAATGACAAGGGTTGTATTGCTGTTTTTGGAAATCTACTGCAAAAGTGCATGTCAAAGACAACCTCTACTTGAAATGACAAGGGGTGTTTTGCTCGTTTTAGGAATCTACTGCAGAAGTACAAGTCAAAAACCATGTTTAATATATATGACAAGGGTTGTATTGCTGTTTTTGGAAATCTACTGCAAAAGTGCAAGTCAAAGACCCACACTACGGTACTGTATATGACAAGGGATGTGTCTACTGCAAATGTGATCAAATATGTTCTCCAGCCCATTGGGCACAGGATGTTTAACTATTTTTAGGAATCTACTGTAAAACATGCTAGTCAAAGACACTCTTTATTGAATATGACAAGGGTTGTTTTGCTGCTTTAGGAATCTACTGAAAAATTGTTAGTCTAAGACCCTCTCAACTTTTTGTGACAAGGGGTGTTTGTAGGAATCTACTGCAAAAGTGCAAATTAAAGGCCATATCTACTATAAAAGACAATGGGTGTTTTGGTAGTTTTAAGGACTGTAATACAAAAGTGGAGGTCATAGACCCACTCTACTGTACTGTATATGACAAGGGGTGTTTGGCTGTTTGTAGGAAACTAATCAAAGACCCTCTTTACTGGATAAAACAAGGGTTGTTTTGCTGTTTTAGGAACCTACTGCAAAAGTGCTTGTCAAAAACCCTCTCTACTGGATACAACAAGAGTTATGTTGCTGTTTTTAGGAATCCACTGCAACATTGCTAGTCAAAGATCCTTTCTACTGTATACAACAAGGAGTGTTTTTCTGTTTTATAGGAATCTACTGTAAATGTGCTGGTCAAAGACCTGCTCCACTGTAGGCTATATGACAAGTAGTGTTTTTCGGTCTACTGGAATCTACTGCATATGTGCTAGTAAATGAACCTCTTTACTAGAAACGACAGGGTTGTTTTGCTGTTTTTAGAAGTTTAATACAAAAGTGCTATTCAAAGACCCTTTCTGCTGTATATGACCAGAGGTGCTTTGCTGTTTTTAGGAATGTACTGTGCTACTAAAATAACCTATTTACTGGATATGACAAGGGTTGTTTTGCTGTTTTTAGAAATGTAATACAAAAGTGCTGGTCAAAGACCCTTTCTACTGTATACGACAAGAAGTGCTTTGCTGTTTTTAGGAATTTACTCTGCTAGTAAAATAATATCTTTACTGGATATGACAAGGGTTGTTTTGCTGTTTTTAGAAATGTAATACAAAAGTGCTAGTCAACGACCCTTTCTATTGTATATGACAAGAGGTGCTTTGCTGTTTTTAGGAATTTACTGTGCTAGTAAAATAACCTCTTTACTGGGTACAACTAGGGTTGTTTTGCTGTTTTTAGAAATGTAATACAAAAGTGCTAGTCAAAGACCCTTTCTACTGTATATGACAAGAGGAGCTTTGCTGTTTTTAGGAATTGACTGCAAAAGTGCAAGTCAAAGACCTCTTTATTGTATATGACAAGGGTTGTTTTGCTGCTTTGATGGAATCTACTGCAAAAGTGCTAGTCGAGGACCATATCTACTATTAATTTCCCCTCTGGGATTAATAAAGTACTTCTGATTATGATTATGTCAAGGGGTGCTTTGCTTTTTTTGGAATGTATTGCAAAAGTGCTAGTCAAAGACCTCTTTAGTGTATATGACAAGGGGTGTTTTGCTGTTTTTAGGAATCTTGTAACGACCTGGTCGCATCGTGGTGCGAGGTGTTCTCCCAGAGATGCAGACGGCTTCGGACACAGCGTGCAGGTAGGAAAATGATTTATTTAAGCAAATAAATCATAGCAGGGAAAAAAAACAAAGACGTGTACATAGCACAAAAGACAACAACAAAGGGACTAGCATGGGAGCTAGCAAGCAAAATAATATAGCATGAAAGCTAGCAGGAATCGAAGAAGTCGTTAGCTGTTGCATAAAAGCAAACTAGCAAGCCAGGCAGAGTGAGGCCCGGGCAAAGACTAAATAGCCCTCTGATTAGCGCTCGGGCAACAGGTGCGCGTCCCGAACGCTAACCAGAGGCAGGTGAGCACAATCTGCCGTCATGGCAACAGAAACAAAAACAAGGTGCTGAAAACACACGTGACACTAAAAAGTAAACAAACTATGATCCGAGCAGCGGATCCTAACAGTACCCCCCCTAAAAGGACGGATTCCAGATGTCCCTTGAAAACAAAAAAAACAACTGGAACCCAAAAAAAACAAGCAATAGTTCACGAGTCAAGGGCGGGCGGAGGGAGGACTTGGTGGTGGGTCGCCAGGCCACGTGTCCCCGAATCCACCGGGGAAGGGTCAGGTGGCGGCGGCGAATGGAACGCCGCCGCCGCTGGCGAGGCGGGCGACCACGGAAAGGCCACATTCGTGGCCGCCGAGAAGGTGGGCGTGAGTGGCGCCAGAAGTTCAGCAGCCTCTGAGTCCTCGAGGGCTGCATGTGGGGACCTGCTTTCCGCTTGCGCAGCCGGACCACTCGAGGTCGCAGAGACGACGATAAGGGCGAGGAAGGTGGCGGCGCCCTGGGAAGGCCCACCGGAGACGAGGAGAGAGCAGATGTCGCTGTGGCAGCAGGAAGAGTCGCCGTCGCCGTGGAAGCAGGAGGCGGCGTCGTCGTCGTTGCTGTGGCAGCCGGAGCAGGAGGTGGCAGCAGGAGTCGCTGTCGTGGCAGCAGGAGTCGCTGTCGTGGCAGCAGGAGTCGCTGTCGTGGCAGCCGAAGCTGGAGGTGGTGCGGGTGCGAGAACCAGCCGAGGAGTTGGTGCTGGTGCGAGAACCAGCGGAGGAGTTGGTGCTGGTGCGAGAACCAGCCGAGGATTTGTACTGGTGCGAGAACCAGTCGTGGTGCAGGTACTGGTGCGAGAACCAGTCGTGGTGCAGGTACTGGTGCGAGAACCAGTCGTGGTCCAGGTACTGGTGCGAATGTAGCTTGCTGTGTACCGGTGGAGGAGTCTGAGGGAGTGGCGCGTCTTGGCAGCAAAGTGAAGACCTCTTGGGCGGCTTCCGTCTTCGCTGACGCGTCCGGTGGTGCGGGGGTGTGGCGATGTCCTCGGGCCAAACGGAGTGGATTGGGACCAGCTTTCCGTTAGGACCCCATAACAGGTCCTCGCGCTCCGAGGGGGAATAGCGGAGAGTCTCCGCCTCCATCGCTCGCAACACCATCCACGTACCTTCGTCCATCTCCTCCATCATGCTCGCTGCGAGAGAACTTTTTCTTGCTGGCTTCGTACTGTGACGACGGGGTCGCATCGTGGTGCGAGGTGTTCTCCCAGAGATGCAGACGGCTTCGGACACAGCGTGCAGGTAGGAAAATGATTTATTTAAGCAAATAAATCATAGCAGGGAAAAAAAACAAAGATGTGTACATAGCACAAAAGACAAAAACAAAGGGACTAGCATGGGAGCTAGCAAGCAAAATAATATAGCATGAAAGCTAGCAGGAATCGAAGAAGTCGTTAGCTGTTGCATAAAAGCAAACTAGCAAGCCAGGCCGAGTGAGGCCCGGGCAAAGACTAAATAGCCCTCTGATTAGCGCTCGGGCAACAGGAGCGTGTCCCGAACGCTAACCAGAGGCAGGTGAGCACAATATGCCGTCATGGCAACTGAAACAAAAACACGGTGCTGAAAACACACGTGACACTAAAAAGTAAACAAACTGTGATCCGAGCAGCGGATCCTAACAAATCTACTGCAAAAATGCTAGTCAAAAATCCTCTCTATACAACAGGAGCACACTGCTGTTCTTAAATGCCTTCTGAAATGATTTTTTTTTATTTAAACGGGGATAGCAGATCCATTCTATGTGTCATACTTGATCATTTCGCAATATTGCCATATTTTTGCTGAAAGGATTTAGTATAGAACGACGATAAAGTTCGCAACTTTTGGTCACTGATAAAAAAAAGCCTTGCCTGTACCGGAAGTAGCGTGACGTGGCAGGTTGATGGGCTCCTCACATTTACCCATTGTTTTCAATACAGCGAGAGCGATTCGGACCGAGAAAGCGACAATTACCCCATTAATTTGAGCGAGGATGAAAGATTCGTGGATGAGGAACGTTAGAGTAAAGGACTAGAGTGCAGTGAAGGGCGTATCTTTTTTCGATCTGACCGTAATTTAGGTACAAGCTGGCTCATTGGATTCCACACTCTCTCCTTTTTCTATTGTGGATCACGGATTTGTATTTGTCGAGAACGCAAAATGGACATTAACAGTGACTTTTATCTCCACGACAATACATCAGCGAAAAACTTTAGCTACGGAGCTAACGTGAAAGCATCGGGCTTAACTGCATATAGAAACAAAATAAATAAGCCCCTGACTGGAAGGATAGACAGAAAATCAACAATACTATTAAACCATGGACCTGTACATATACAATGCTGTTGCTAACGACGCCATTGAAGCTAACTTAGCAACCGGACCTCACAGAGCTATGCTAAAAACATTAGCTATCCACCTACGCCAGCCAGCCCTCATCTGCTCATCAACACCTGTGCTCACCTGCGTTCCAGCGATCGACGGAAGGACGAAGGACTTCACCCGATCATCCGTGCGGTCGCCGGCTAGCGCCGGCTAGCGCGTCTGCTATCCAAGTCAAAGTCCTCCTGGTTGTGTTGCTACAGCCAGCCGCTAATACACCGATCCCACCTACAACTTTCTTCTTTGCAGTCTTCATTGTTCATTAAACAAATTGCAAAAGATTCACCAACACAGATGTCCAGAATACTGTGGAATTTTGAGATGAAAACAGAGCTTTTCTGTATTGGATTCAATGGTGTTTGAATACTTTCGTTTCAATGATTGACGTTACGCGCATACGTCATCATACATAGACGTTTTCAACCGGAAGTTTAGCGGGAAATTTAAAATTGCACTTTATAAGTTAACCCGGCCATATTGGCATGTGTTGCAATGTTAAGATTTTATCATTGATATATAAACTATCAGACTGCGTGGTCGGTAGTCGTGGGTTTCAGTAGGCCTTTGAAGAACCTATTGTAAAAATGCTGGTTAAAGATCTTCTAATACTTACTCAAAAGCACCATCCAATGTACTGGACATTATTTTTTGGTCTTTTTTTTCTTTTGCAAAACAAGTTTACCTTCGAGAATTAAAAAAAAGTAACCTGGACCTAAGTTTGACACATTTTGGACCAAAAAAAGCCTTGCAATGTAAAGCACAAATGTCCACTGCAGACGGAGGACTCTAAGAGGAGCACTGTGCTGCAAAAGCACAGGTGAAAGAGCTTCCATATTTGGCCTGCAGTTCATCAGTTGAATGAGGCTATATTCCAATAATGTGCTGTCTGCTCCTGAGGACGACTTCCAAATGTGTTCATATTTTTTTTTCTATTCTTCTGTCAACACAAATGCCTAGATAGCTGTGTGCCTGGGAAATATGGTTATCTGGGCCCGCAGTAACATCACTCTTTAGAGCTCTAAACCGAATGGATGATGGGGCTTTGCAATTGAAGAGAGAAATTAAAGGCCATATAAAGTATTCCCGACACTGGTAAATCAGTTTTCCTCTGCAATTACAGCAAGATAGCATTTATTTCATCTGGGGGTGGGTAAGCGGGCAGCGATGGTGGGGGGGAGGGTTAGCACTCTGACTGTCAGACAATACAAGCAAAATCCATAGCCTATAGTAAATCTTGAGGGTTTTTAAATATATTTTAATGTCCTGCCTTGTCCTTTGCGTGTCTTATAATCTGATTATTAGTGTTGGAGGACAGGGGGGCTAATTGAAATGTCACTCAGCACTCAAGTGTCCCAGAGAGGCGGAAGCATTTATTTGCGTAAAAAACATCAAGTCCAAAGTGCGACGTTATGATTACCATGCAGAGTGTAATAGATATAAATGTGCGGGATTGTAAAGTTTGCTTCCATCGGTGACAACGATTAACCTCATCCATCTCAAGTCAAAGTGAGATAAAAGTTTTGTTCTCTGGCCCGTTTAATTAAGTCTGCAGCCCCGAGCTCGTCATGGGAAAGCGGAAGATGACCCATTTAACCATTATATGTGTAAGGATTAATTAGTTCCACAGCTCCCCCTACAGTCGTGGAGAGGCGGAATTTTAAGTCAATGTAACACAAACACAAACCCAAACGGTTATGGTTTAAGTTTTTTCAAACATGTACGCAGTTATGATATGATACTTCATATAATTTACATATTCTCATTTCTCTTCACAACACATCCAAAATGAAGTAGCAAAGCTTATTCTATTCTAGCCCTTTTCCAATTCATCACAATTACAAACACATATTTTTCACTTCCTGTGCACTTTTTTAACACAATTTACATCAATGAATTCTAAATACAAAAGTTATGTTTATGCTACCTCAGTAGAAGCATTTAAGTTCCATATTAAAACTCATTTGTATACTCTAGCCTTTAAATAGACCCCCCTTTTAGACCAGTTGATCTGCCGTCTATTTTCTGCCCTGCCCCCCTCTCCTGCGTGGAGAGGTTATTAGGTGACCACAGATGATACGCTAGCTGTTCAAAGTCGGGACCCGGGGTGGACCACTCATCTGTGCATCAGTTGGGGACGTCTCTGCGCTGCTGACTTGTCTCCACTCAAGATGATCCCCTGCTGGCCCCACTATGGACTGGACTCTCACATTATTAACTAGATCCACTCGACGTCCATTGCACCAGCCGCCCGGGGTGGTGGGACATATGTGGTCCCCTCCAAGGTTTCTCATTGTATCCCATTGGGTTGAGTTTTTTCTTGCCCTGATGTGGGATCTGAGCCGGGGATGTCGTTGTGGCTTGTGCAGCCCTTTGAGACACTTGTGATTTAGGGCTATATAAATAAACTTTGATTGATTTATTTATTGATAATAAATAGTTAGGTCAAACAAATGGCAAACAAATTAATTTAAAAAATTATTAAATAATCAATATTTTGTTTAAAAGAACTGTAAAAAAATAGTTTTTTTCTTAAATAAAAGCATAAAAATAAACACATTTCTTTACCATTTAGAATGTCAGTGTTCAGCTTTATCCATCCATCCATTTCCTACCGCTTGTCCCGTTCGGGATCGCGGGGGTGCTGGAGCCTATCTCAGCTGCATTCGGGCGGAAGGCGGGGTACACCCTGGACAAGTCAGCTAGTTGCCGCTGAACTGAGGCAGAGTGACTGACAGTCAAGGCAAAGCTAGTTCCCAGATGGTAGAATCGATCTGCAATGAGTTTGAGCAATCAGACACTCTGGCATCGATTGGCTTAGCCTGTGGAAGATTGTTGTAAAGCTGTTGTTCAATGGGATCTTTTGGTATTTTTTTATTCTCACGGTAATACAAATACAGGACAAAGTGCGTCCCTTAAAGGGGAATTACACTTTTTGGGGGAATTTTGCCTATATTTTACAATCATTATGAGAGACATAACGATGGATTGATTTTTTTTTATTGAATTCTAAATATTAAATAAATACTATCAAAAATCTGCTTACAATGAAGTCTACAGGAGCCGCTCAATTCTTCCTATAAAGCCCTTAAAAAAAAACATCCAAACACTCCATTAGGGTTTTATACATGCTGTAAATATTGATGTAATGTAGTAATGGGCAAATTTATAATAAAATTTGTAGCATTAATTTCAAATATGCTTTTTTTTTTCATCAATGATTACTTGGGGTGTATATTAAGAATTTATCGATACAATACTTTTATCGATATTCCTTATTGATACCGGTTTATCAGTACTCTTGTCGGTACTATGTGTAATTTATGGAAATAAAGATGTAGAAAAAATGCATTTTAATTAGCAGTTCTATTAGCACAAGAGGTTAAACACCTCCAACATGATGTACTGTAACATCTCAGAGCAGGGAAGTCTTTTATCAACACTAGTTTTTTTTTTTAAATGTCAAACAAGTCAACTATGTGTGCTGTGTAAGGTGAAATGCAGTTATGTCATCTTCTTGTAAAGACCACCCATATCCATAACTCTCTTTATATTCATTACAAATACACTCAGCTGAAAATAATATTTATGTATGGCATGCATGTGCACATACCTTTTACATGATATATCAAATATATCATATAAATCAATACAATCACTTAGCATGTTGATGCAAGTGGGTGTGCATTTTGTAACAATGGGAATTGTTTTTTGTGTTTATGTTGCACACGGACGTATTTGAGTGATAAACCGGAAACCATATTGACTGTTAACAGCTACCGATATATATATATATGTGTGTGTGTGTGTGTGGTGTGTATTATATAAATAAAAAGACTCAGTGAGCAAGTTTAATGCTCGGTCATTCAGTTTGTAGTCAAGAGACGGAAAGAACTGAAACACATTCAGGCAAGATGTGTTTAATGACACGCTAACGCAGCGCAATAGAGTGACGCCAGACAGCAAGCAGAGATCCGTCAGCCACAGCGGATGGTATCTTGTTTCAAAGCAACTTTATTGATTATCATATTATACCTACATTTTTTGAGTGGATTAATATTGGCCTGTGGATTAAGGGATAGCTATAATTCAAACTGACACAGCGTGCGTGACTTTTGAAAAATGTTTGAGGAGGAAATATTGTTGCGCAACAAACTTTTGTGTTGCTTCCTTATTTGTCATTATTCAAAGCTGATTCTAATGTGTAGCAGAGGCAGTTGAACTGAATGTCACAGTGTGTCATAACTGCACAAAAAATACAGATAGCTGTATCGTTAGTCCAGAATCTTCACGGTCCTCATGGACCCACCTAATTAGGGACCGGTACCAACACATATCGGTACTCGCTATACATCCCTACTGATTACTGCTCACTGCAGACTTCATGAGAGTCAACAAACAAAATAAAACATCACTTACTGTACAAGGTCTGCTGTCGTTAGGATGCCGACTGATAGAATCTTGTTATATTCCCATTTAGATAAAGAATGTCTCAGAATCCTTGCCAAGAAACTGGGTGGTGAATTGGGGGGATTGTGTGTCTTTTTGTGTCGTTCTCGCCAGTTTCGGGTCATAAATGGCTGTACCAACTTGTCGGAGTATGTACACAGCAATCTACTTTCCAGGTGAGAGGCATGATTTATAAGCTAGAATAAACTTACAGGGAGCAAGGAAGCGAGGAAACAGCAGACCACTCGATGATGCAAACATAGAGACACACAGAAGTGATCACGTCGCCGCTATAAATAGTTTGTCTGCGTCTAGCACTTATAATAACAATATCACTAATACTTTGTTAATATTCTAATCACAAAATGTGAATGGGGTATTGTTGACGCTTTTTTGAATGGTTATTTATTGGATTTTATGGGCTGAATAGAGGAGCTACCATTGGCTACGCTGTAAGATAACTTTTATTTACGTTTATTTAATATTTAGAATGCATTAAAAAAAAAAGAATCCATCCATCGTCATGTCTTTCATAATGATTGTAAACGATAGGCAAAAAAATAAATAAAAGTGAAGTTCCCTTTCAAAAGCTCAATACAGAACGCATATTTTTGTTTCCAAGTAAGGGACAATTTCATTTTTCGAAGGAAGGTTATACAATAGTACATGTTCTGTTAGCGTTAGCTTCAGCCCATAGCTCTTGCATTAGCCTGGTCATGCATTTAACATCATTGACTGTAAATACACTTACACAAATATATCCTATCAAACACTATAAGGGTTCATTTAGGAGCATAAACTATTTACAAAAAGCCACTTGCACCTGAAAAAGGCTCACATTTACAGTTGAAAGCAAACAATATAATTACTGTACATGCTAACAGTTTTAACTTAATTTAACCTGACTATAAATAGACACTCCAAAGTTGGTAATGTGAGTGTCCGTGGTTCTTTGTCAAAATGTGCCCTACGATTGGTTTCCTATCTCCCGCCCGAAGTCAGCTTGGATAGGCTCCAGCTTACTTGTGACCCTAATGAGGACAAGCGATATAACAAATGGACGAGTAGATGGCTAGCAGACTTCAATCAAGCATTTCCTGTCCTTGCAGCAATCGTACAAACATGGCTGACAATCCCTCAGAGGAGTGTCCTGGCTGGTCCACTGATATCATAGAAGAATGTCAGTGTACCTGCAATTCCAAATGCATATAACTCTATTTCTGTGTCCCAACTTGGAAAGCCAACTGATATAAATGTGTTTCTAACTGCAAACCTCTCACACTAATAAACAATACGATGGCATAAATAAATAAAATGGATTATAGTTTAAAGCTTGTTAACCGTGCACATTTTGATTTCTGAGGTCATATGCTGCATTATTACAATTTTGCAGCTATGTTAAACCAGCATCCACAAAGCACGCATAAACAAATCACATTTGTTGCTTCCAATTTCAGGCATTACCTCCCTCCTTCTGTTCATGTAAGTGCTTGGCTGTAGACCAGCAATGTCTCAGTTTTTTTTTTCTTTTTTAACTCTTGCATATTTAATTACATTCAGGAATCATATTAGTGTTATGTTTGCAAGCTTTATTGCAGACAGTTAAAAGCTCAGCAGTGAGTTACTCTCCGTGCTTTTATACCACTCGTGGGTGGAACACTTGTCATTAGAGGTAAAAATGATATATATATATATATATATATATATATATATATATATATATATATATATATATGTGTATATATATATATATATATATATATATATATATATATATACATATATATATATATATATATATATATATATATACATATATATATATATACATATATATATATATATATATATATATATATATATATATATATATATATATATATATATATATATATATATGTATATATATATATATATATATAT